>NC_064927.1:373279965-373586508 GCF_023897955.1 Schistocerca gregaria
TCATAATTTTCTAATAGTACGTAACACCCTCTTGAACTATGCCCTTCATACAAGTCACTATCCTGACCTCTGGAAAGCCTTACTTCCAACAAACCTTACCCATGACATCACAT
The DNA here is from genome assembly GCF_023897955.1 of Schistocerca gregaria. Lineage (NCBI taxonomy): Eukaryota > Metazoa > Arthropoda > Insecta > Orthoptera > Acrididae > Schistocerca > Schistocerca gregaria. The sequence goes on from NC_064927.1 coordinate 373,280,079, forward strand.
CCTACGTACTCCTCACCTTCACCTCCAAGTTTATCAAACTGTTATTATACATGCTTTCCCAGCTCATCTAAACAAGCACCTACAGCTTCACGTTAACCAGTGCAACTTGTATTCCAAATTCTCTTCCGATTACCAATTTCTGTTCTATTTAGCCGATATCGAAAACTCAGGCATTTTAGTAAACAAAGTTGAAAAATATTCCTGACCGCTGGCTAAAGATCGCCTCTTCAAGCTACTTTCCAAGATAGTACGTGGAACGTATATCGTCTATCCTCAGACTCGAATACCAACAGACTGCTGACAGATGAATGTTTCTTAGGTAGTATCTTTTCATGCTTCCAGCGTCTTCAGGTGGTTAAAATCCCACGGGCGTCCGATTGAGCTGTCCTCAGCCATAGTCAAGTGGTAAATGACTACCATGTCGCCTTGGCTACACCCTTATTTACCCACGCTTCTGGCTGTGACGTCACTAGTGCTCTCTTCGGGACCCATGAGAAATACGGGCCCCACAATGAACTTGTGTCGTCACACCAGACGCCATGTCCACCAACTTAACGCTCAGCTCTGGCAGCGCTCATGGGAAATCATTATGTCAACGAAAATGTACCCATTAAGATCTCAACTTTGTCATGTGCTATCGACAGCTTGCATGCATTTAAACGCGCAATTAAAAATTATTGAACTCGTTTGAAATAGTTGTATGTTGTATGTTAACTGTGGACCTAGAAACGACAGAGAGGCTCTGTCCCCGCCGCAGCCGCAGTGGTCCCCAACTCCACGACAACTACCGCAGTCCACTTCACCCCTCCGCCACCCCACATTATGCCCAGGGTTATTGTGTAGTTCGCCCCCCGGTGGACCCCCTCCAGGGAACGTCTCACAGCAGACGAGTGTAACCCCTATGTTTGCGTGGTAGAGTAATGGTGGTGTACGTGTATGTGGAGAACTTGTTTGAGCATCAATCGCCAAAATAGTGTAGCTGAGGCGGAATAAGGGGAACGAGCCCACATTCGACGAAGCAAATGGAAAACCGCCTAAGAACCATCCACGGACTGGCCGGCTGACCGGACCTCGACACGAGTCCACCAGGCGCGTTCGTGCTTGGGGAAAGCTCCAGAAAGCCGTGCGTTAGACCGCCCGGCTATCTAGTCGGGCTTGAAATAGTTACTCACTCCATACCGGAGACAGCTGCAGGCACTCGTAAGACTAGCAGTGTCACGTGCAGTGACGTAAATGCGGCGGCCTGTATTTCTCGTGGGTCTTGTGTTCTCTTCCTCGCCAAATATGGTAATATTTTTTCCTGCGTCCGTCGTGCCCGCTTCGAGCTCACGATGGATGGGTCCCAGGCTGTGCTGAGCTGCAAACCGCCGTCCTTAATGGTGGTGTTTACAAATTTTTGTTTCTATAGTTTCTACTCTCCAAAGAGAGTTCAAGATTGCGTAGGCATAAGCACCTCTCTTGTTCCGTCCAGCGCTGCTCCGTAGTGCACACTGTTTGATCAACGCAGTAGCAGCCACAATGAGATGATATCTTGTACACTCCTGACGTTCTGAGTCCTAGACCGTCCTTCGCAGGCCTCATGAGCAGCCAAATTTTTTCTCGTGTTCTGGACACTGAGAAATCTTGTTTCTCTTCAGAAGCCAGCTTATGTTTCCTGAGATGAGTCACAGAAATGTAAAAACGATAGTTTCGTACTCCTTCGGTGCTATTTCTCCTGAGAATGCCACCAGAAATAGCCTGGCGGTGATTGTAGCCATTGTACTGGGTGGCTCCTCGGAGGTGGCTTAGTCCTAGTTTTAGGTTTTCAGTATCTGCGACGATTTTAGCATGATGCACGAGCGAGTTCAGTACTTCACGCTTTTGTGCCAGAGGGTGGTGGCTGAGAGCGTGCAGAAACCGATCTGTGTGTGTTGGTTTCCTATAGACACTGTGGCTGAGGAGCTTACTGGTTTTGCGGCGAACAAGGTCAAGAAGGAACGGCAATGCACCATCTACTTCTACCGTAAGGGTAAAAGTAACTCGGTTCACCTGTAGCCGATGTCTTCAAATTTCCCCACAAAGACGTTGGCTTTGCATAGAGCTAACGAGCTTCCCATCACTATGGCGTCCAACATTTCGAAATACTGGACGCCAAATAGTAAATACTATGATGTCAACTAGTGCCAAACAGCGTGTGTTTGTGTGTGTGTGTGTGTGTGTGTGTGTGTGTGTTTGTGTATTGGTATAACTGGGAGGGATGATTTATACAGTCTTTGAGAGAAACACTCATAAATAGGGAGACCACATCAAAATTGACCATTATACTGTATCACCTTACCCAAGACGCAAATGTTTAATTCGACTGATAAATGCGTCGGTGTTCTCGATGTGATGCACACAGCGACCCACATGCGGTGTAAGGCGGCTGGCCAGATATTTTGCCAGTCTATAAGTCGGTGATCCAATCGTGCTCTCAGTGAATCTTCGGTAGCCCATAAAGCGTAGGTGGTCCCTGCGCGTGAGAGAGGTGACTCTTATTAACGGCCTCTTCCAGGGACGACTGTTTCAGGAGCTTCCTTATCGTTCTGGACGTCCGGTCCCGTGGCAGTTTCTAGTGGGTATCCTCGTCGAGAATCAACTGGATTTTAGCGTGGTAGTCAACTTTATTCAGAATGGAGGATGCACTGCCCTTGTCAGCTGACAGAACCACGACAAAAGGGTGAGGGGGGGAGGGGGGGGAGTCGTTTGGGAGTGCAAGACGTCCGTTACGTTCAGACCAAATGAAGTTAGACGGGTGGTTTAGATTTTGAAATAACCGGCACGTTTCGCGACGAATTTCGTCTGCACTCTCACAAGGCATTTTTTGGACTTTTTTGTTTAAGCTCTCTTATATTATCACACCTAGGGATACTCCGAAGCGCTGGTACAAAGACAAGACCATTTTTAAATGCCGAAATAGTACCCGCGTCAATATCTCACTCCGTCGTATTGATGACCATTCTGTTGAGTTTGGTACTGCACCGTGTTGTTGAGACAGCAGGATGAACTTCCCTTCCTGTTTCTCTGTGGTCCTCTTCTGCGATGGGCTTAGCAGTGAATCGATGGGGCCACTATAGCACAGCGTCTGTAATCGAAGAAGACCACAGACAAATAGCAAGGGATATTCATGTTGCTGTCTCAACAAGAACGCAGTGCAAAAATGAAATCAATAGAGGCGACATCAATATAACGGACAGAGATATCGACGCTGGTGCCATTTCGGCATTTAAGAAAGGTCTTAACTTTGCACCTGCGCTTCTGGGTATCCATCTCTCTGATATTATAAAAGGGTTGAGCGAACGTTCCGTAAGATGCCTTGTGGGAATGGAGACGAAATTCGCCGCGAAACGTACTCGATTATTTTAAAATTTGAACCATCCAGTTTGACTTGACTAGGACTGATAGTCAAGGACGTCTCGCGCTCCACAACGATCCCCTCACCGTCACTCTACTAGCTGACACGGGCAGTGCATCCGTCATTCTGAATGAACTTGATTACGACACTGAAGTTCAGCTGATTCTCGACGAGAATACCTACCAACCGCCTCAGGACCCGCTGTCAACAATAATGAGGAAAACATCAGAGCTCCCAAAACAGTCACCACTGAAGGGGCCGTTGTTAAGGATCTCCTCCCATAGGCCCGAGACTATCTACGCTTTGTGGGCTACCAGAGGCCCATGAACCGGATTCTCTTCTTCGCCCCTGTGTTAACTCCATTGGTTCACCAACTTACAGACTGGACAACATGCAGGTCGCTGTGTGCATTACGTCAAAGGAACACCGACGACTTTATCAACAGAACTAAACCTCTGCGTCTTGGGCAAGGTGATGTATCAGTCAAATTGTTGTGGTCTCTCTGTTTACGCGTGTGCCTGTCAACGCCTGTATAGATCTCCTCTCCCAGTTATTTGATAAGACGATTGGCGAACTGTGTAAGCACAAGTTGACATCGTCGTATTTCCTATATGGCGGCCAGTATTTCGATCAAATGGACGGTGTAGCGATGGAAAGCCCGGTACCTCCATCAATAGCCAACCGTCTTATGAAGATCTTTGAAAACATCCATTATGAAACCGCTGCAACTAACAAGGGGAGACCGCCAATTTTTAAATTCAGATTCAATTCATACTGCGCATAATAAAAGCTCATGGCCAGAGGTGTAATGTGACAAAGCACCAAGATGCACTTCTCAGCCGTTGTCGAGAAAATCGACAGTTAAAAGTAACCGTTGCGGTGAAATACTCTCTACGACCACTAATTTTCAACAGCGTCGTGGCGCAGCGGTAAGCGCTTGGGTTAGTAACCCGAAGGTCGCCGGATCGAATCGCACGCCGTGCAATTTTTTTTATTAACTTTTTGTAATGAATTGCTTATGCATGTTGGTGAAGGCGGATCGCTCTCCAATTGTACCTCCTCCATTTTTTCGTTTGTTTAACAGGGTGTACCAAAGCTCTCACGTCCGCACTGATTTTCGACGATAAGTTGCGCTAGGGACCGCATGTACCTTCTTTCGAAGTTAGCAGGCAACTACGCTGTTATGCGGCGGCTCGTTTCGTCCCATTCAACATCTGTCCTTCAAGTGTAACGAGCGAGTAACGGAGTTTATATTTCATACCTGCCACAGCAATTTTGTGTTCGTGGGGTTTCTATTCTAATTCTAACGTTTGACTTACGCTATACGTATTCGTTTCGGAATATCGTTTCTACATCTTCCGTTAACTATACGTGGTTAACATTATGAAGACAATTAATAACATTTGTGAAATACATCTTTCTTTGTGGAAAAAATAATGATGTTCGAAGTCGCCAGTTTTTCCACAACAAACGACTTTCAACAACTTATTATATGCATAATTGTTGCAACTGAGTGCGGGAATTATATATATATATATATATATATATATATATATATATATATATATATATATATATATATGTGTGTGTGTGTGTGTGTGTGTGTGTGTGTGTGTGTGTGTGTGTATTTATATACACACATTTGAATTACAAAAACAAATACTAAAAAAAAGGGTTCTATGGGGCGAGATTCGATCCGGCGACCTTCGGATTACGAACCCGAGCGCTTACCGCTGCGCCACGACACTGTAGAAAATTATTTATCGTAGAGAGTATTTCAGAGCAACGGTTTATTTTAACTGTCGATTTTCTCGACAACGGCTGAGAAGTGCATCTTGGCGCTTTGCCACATTACACCTCTGGCCATGAGATTTTGTTATACGCAGTATGAATTGAATCTGAATTTCACAATTGGCGGCCTCCCCTTGTAAGCCAAGTTGATTTTGTCGTTACTGCGACGACACATTTAGCAGCATGCCCGATGGACGTGAAAGACCGGGAGACTTCTCAGAACACCTGGATGGCATTCACGACAAAATTATGGCTCTGAGCACATGGGACTTAACTTCTGAGGTCATCAGTCCTCTAGAACTTACAACTACTTAAACCTAACTAACCTAAGGACATCACACACATCCATGACCGAAGCAGGATTCGAACCTGCGACCGTAGCATTCATGCGGTCCCAGACCGTAGCGCCTCGAACCGCTCGCCCATCGCGGCCGGCACAACCAAATTAGACTTACGATGGAAACAGAGACAAATGGTGCATTTACGTCCCTTGACGCCCTGGTTCGACGGGAAACCAATGGGCGCCTCAACCACAGCGTCTGTAGGAAACGACCACACACGGATGAGTATCTGTACGCTCCCAGCCGCCACCATCTGGCAAAATGCGTGGCGTTCTGAACTCCCTCGTCCATCGTGCTAAAATAATCTCAGAGACACTGGAAAACTGCAACAAGAACTAAGCGACCCCCGGAGAGCCTTCCGGCTATCACAGGCTATTCCTGGTGAGATTCGTAAGAAAAACACCAGCGAAGAAGAAAGTAACAATCTATCGTTTTTACCTTTCTTGGACACAGTCTCGGTAAAAATTGGCTCGCTCCCGAAGAGACAACATTTCATCAGTGTTCAGGACCCCAGCAAAAGTACGTCAGCTCATGTGGCCTGCGAAGGGCGATCAAGACCTCAGAACGCCAAGATACCTTGACAGTGGGGCTGCTACTACGTTGGCCAAACATTACGCACTAGGCACCCAGCCATCGTGAGGTTGAAGCGGACGCGATGTACGCGGGACGAAAACGTTACCACGTCTGGCGAGGAAGAGAACGCCCTTGACGTCAAGGACAGGAGCGTGGCCAGACATAGGTGAGACCAAGGCGACAGATGGCAGCCACATATATCTTGACAGCATGGGACGAAAACGTTACCACGTCTGGCGAGGAAGAGAACGCCCTTGACGTCAAGAACAGCAGCGTGGCCAGACATCGGTGAGACCAAGGCGACACATGGCAGCCACATATATCTTGACAGCATGGGACGAAAACGTTACCACGTCTGGCGAGGAAGAGAACGCCCTTGACGTCAAGGACAGCAGCGTGGCCAGACATCGGTGAGACCAAGGCGACACATGGCAGCCACATATATCTTGACAGCATGCGAGAAACACCTGATGTGGTTGGTAGCCAGAGAAGATTTTATTAATTCATATCGGCGTTAGACAAGCATTCATACAAATATCTCTTTGCTTTTTGACTCTGAGGATTTTAGCTAATAAGTACAGCTCGATGTAAACCATTTCCGTACAATGATAAAAACTGAAAAATCATTCATTGTGCAACAACAGTTTGCTGACATTATAGTCCATCGGGCGCAGCACAAAAAACTGATTCAGTTTAGAGTATTCGACTCTGTGTCGCCCTTCTTGATGCATCTCACTATGTGCATGGAGGAGTCTTTAAGACGCTCTGTACAGGATGACTTCATGAAACCACTCCGGTTTCCAAATGCAATTAAAACATGAGACTTAGGTATTTGTGGTTTGCGGCATCATCTAAAACAATTCAAACACTTCTGCGTAGATTTTTTCCTAAACCATTCTATTCTTTTATTTCAGGTGCTAAAGAACTACCAGTGATGACTACACCTCAAGAGCCAGCCCAGTGCATGGTGTGCTATGCGAAAACAAAATGACCCACTATTGTCCAAAGAAATTTCCGAAGTGAGTCTAAAAGGGAGAACAGCAAACGTTTATTATGCCTTGTCACGACAAGTTTACAGCCACTGGAAGTGTAAACATACACTCAGGTTCTGGAGAAAAATGCACGTCTGGTGAAATGGTAGAGGAGATCAAGAACTTTCAAAAGAAGCCCATCAATGCTTGTCAAGCATCCCTCACTCAAAAGTTTTGAAGGCGCATACTGGTGGGAAAATCTGCTGCTAAATAAATATTGTAATTCATGGTGAAAATCTTCGGATGTATTATTTTGCACAGCGCTACAGTTTCAACCTTAGTCTAAACGAGGAAATACACTACGTCAGAGATTGTACAATTTGACAAGTTAGTGTCGTACTTACAGGCATAAATGGCTGGAATGTTATACTATGAAATAAACGGTTACAAGCAGCTGTTTCAAGACAACCATAGTCACTAAAATTGTCAGCGGTATAATAACTATACAATGCAAATGTCGCCACAAGTCTTATTCACGTCGAAAACCAGTAATAAACGAACAAAGGAAAATAGGTGAAGCAATACATGGAGAACAGACAAAGATAACCCATATTAAAGATAAAAATATCTCAGCATATGTTAACAATTGACCCATCAACCTAACAAACAAGACTGTGTGGTGTGCAGTGCCCAGACATGGAGTAATCGGTGCGATTTCCTTGATGGTACAGTGACTACCGAACGCTAAGTGAAAGTTTTGGAAGATGATTTCATCGCCATTATCCAAATTAACCCTAATTTCGACCAAATGTGGTTCATGCAAGACAGAGCTCGACCCCGTCGAAGCAGGAGAGTGTTTGATGTTCTGGAGGAGCACTTTGGGGACAGCATTCTGGCTCTCGGGTACACAGAAGCCACTGGCATGGGCCTCAATTGGCCGCCATATTCTACGGATCTGACCACATGCGGATCCTTTTGGTGGTGTCGTATTAGAGACAAGGTGTTCAATAACAACCCCTAAACCTTGCTGAGCTGAAAACAGCCATTCACGAGGTCATGCAGAATTTCGCTATCCGTCTGCGTCACATCATCGCCAGAGCTGGCAGGCATATCGACGATGTCATGACCTAAATCCGAATACTGCAGCGGTATTTACATGTTGAATAAAGTTTGTGCATGCCGCCGTTTCTAATTTACGTTTTTTTCACGTAGTTGATAATTGTCAGCCTGTAACATTTATATGGACCTTGTGTATTGAAATAAAAATCTGATCATGGTCATGTCTGTATATCAGAAAAATTGATTAAGGATTCTAATATAAGGCACTAATAATCGTACTAAAAGCGCTGTACCTACCTGTGGTAGTGCCTGTGGTTGCTGTATGTGCATACCCCCGGTCTCAATCACGCTGGGTAAGTGAGGTCGAGGGTACGCAAAGCTCACGTGGCTTTGGACGATCAGCAGTGACGCATTAGCTATCAAAGCTGACACACTTGGCATCGTAGGATCTTTGAAAATCGGCTTCATTATTTCATCAATTTTCGGGCAGTAGTAATAATTGAACACATATCTTGCATACGCCACTGACAGAGAGTTGTGTAGCCGCTGCCAGAAAGTCATGTGGTCTGTATATGTGTACACAACATCCGGAACATATGATGGTGTATAAGGATCACCAACTGCATCTCCTGTAAAGGGAAACCCTCCGAAGGAAGACAAAGCGACCACAGGAACGCTAAATTTGTGTGCCAAGCCTAGGAGACACTCGTCCATGAAATATTCAATTAGAAGCAGATCGAATTTTTTTTCTTTTGTGTTGATCAGTTTCTGAATAGACTCCAGCTGGAATAATTTCCCACAAATATCGATGCCCGAGTCCGCCAAGGCATCATATAGCTTCATACCTACAGCTGAAGATTGTAGTTTCATGGTGTTTTCACTTTTTCCTGCAAAAAAAAGACCGAGACTGCATTAATATCAAAGCCATTACGAAAGATCATACACAGTCCAGTACGAATAAATACCATGTTAGTACCACACACATTGAGAACAATAGAAGAATTAAAGAATCATGATGCACAGAAATCTTCATGTAAAGCTTGCTGGTTCTGTGTAAACGTTGTAACACATCCAGCAACAGGAGGCGATCATGTGTTTTACGGGAACCAGCTTCTCCAAAAGTCCAGACGCATAGGCCGTGATGGCATGAGTAAACATTAACCCACAGTACATAGCGGTAGCGAAAATTTCTGAAAGAGAAATCAAGATATTGCGTAAATGGACGAGTACTTTAATACGGTAAGCTTTCGAAAATATTGCTCTGATGCTGACCCATATTTCCCCGAAGTGCCTTAAGTCAGGAATCAGGCTGACAACGGGGATATACGGAAACAACGGTAGTCCAAGTTACTATGCTGAAGATGGTGGGGCTGTGCTAAGACAGTCGTATTCGTGAAGACGCTCAAAACACTCTCTGCCCACACAGATTTAGATTTCCCCCGAACTCCCTAAATCACTTAAGGCGAATGGTTATTTTCAAAAGTCTCAAATTATTTATTCCCTGCCCTTTCGCAATATGAGTTTTTGCTCCATCAATAACGAACTCATCATCGACGTTTAACGCTATAAGCCGTAGGTTTTACAATGGGGGTACAAAAGTTGTGTGATAGCGATATGAATGTATATAGATATCAATAGTACCGCGTACACAAGGTATGAAAGGGTGGTGCATTGGTGGAGATGTCTTTTGTTCTCGGATGATTCATGGGATAAGGTTTCCGAAGAGGTTATGACCGAACGGCAGGAGCTGACAGACTTTGGCCGCCGAATCGTAGTTGGAGCTGGACGCATGAGACATTCCATTTCGGGGATCGTTGCGGAATTCAATACTCCGAAATCCACAGTGTCAACAGAGCGACGAGAATACTAAATTTCAGGCATTACCTCTCACCACGGACAACGCAGCGAAATGGACGAGTACTTTAATACGGTAAGCTTTCGAAAATATTGCTCTGATGCTGACCCATATTTCACCGAAGTGCCTTAAGTCAGGAATCAGGCTGACAACGGGGATATACGGAAACAACGGTAGTCCAAGTTACTATGCTGAAGATGGTGGGGCTGTGCTAAGACAGTCGTATTCGTGAAGACGCTCAAAACACTCTCTGCCCACACAGATTTAGATTTCCCCCGAACTCCCTAAATCACTTAAGGCGAATGGTTATTTTCAAAAGTCTCAAATTATTTATTCCCTGCCCTTTCGCAATATGAGTTTTTGCTCCATCAATAACGAACTCATCTTCGACGTTTAACGCTATAAGCCGTAGGTTTTACAATGGGGGTACAAAAGTTGTGTGATAGCGATATGAATGTATATAGATATCAATAGTATCGTGTACACAAGGTATGAAAGGGTGGTGCATTGGTGGAGATGTCTTTTGTTCTCGGATGATTCATGAGATAAGGTTTCCGAAGAGGTTATGACCGAACGGCAGGAGCTGACAGACTTTGGCCGCCGAATCGTAGTTGGAGCTGGACGCATGAGACATTCCATTTCGGGGATCGTTGGGGAATTCAATACTCCGAAATCCACAGTGTCAACAGAGTGACGAGAATACTAAATTTCAGGCATTACCTCTCACCACGGACAACGCAGCGGCCCTAAGGCCTTCACTTAACAACGGAGAGCAGTGGCGTAGAGTTGCCAGCGCTTACATACAAGCAACACTACATGAAATAACCCGAGAAATCAATGTGAGACATACGACGATCATATTCGTTAGAGCAGTGCGATGAAATTTCACGTTAATGGGCTGTGGCAGTAGAAGACCGACGCGAGTGCCTTGGCTAACCTCACGAAGTCGCCTGCAAGCGCCTCTCACGGGCTCGTCACCATATTTGTTGGACCCTAGACGACAGGAAAACCGTGGCCTGCTCAAATGACTCCCGGTTTCAGTTGGTACCATCTCACTGTAGGGCTCGAGTGTGAGCAAAACCTACGAAACTATGGATCCAAGTTGTCAACAATGCACTGAGCAAGCCAGCGGTGGGTCCATGATAGTGTGGGCTGTGTTTACACGGAATGGACTGGGTCCTCTGGCCCAACTGACACTACCAATGAGTGGAAATGGTTCCATTCGGCTGCTTGGAAAGCATTCGGAGCCATTCGTGGACTTCATGTTCCCTAACAACAGTGGACAAATCAAGCGACTGATTTAGCCACCCAGATCGATCGTTATTGATCCCAGCGAACATTTATGGTATATAGTCGAGATCCTGCACTGGCAACGCATTCACAATTATGGACGGCTATGAAGGTAGCATCGTTCTTTATTTCTACAGGGGATTTGCGAATCAATGCCACGTCGAGTTGTTGCACCATGAGGAGAAAAAGGAGGCCCGACACGATATCAAAGAAGTCGAGAAGAGAAATCTGACTCAGTTCCGCAAACCACTCCTGCATCATTTATGAGATGTTTATAGGACACCAGTTCTGCTAGAAACAGATTACTCCCTCAGGATATGCACTACTGTCCATTGAAATGGCTACACCAAGAAGAAATGCAGATGATTAACGGATATTCATTGGACAAATATATTATACTAGGACTGATATATGATTACATTTTTCACGCAATTTGGGTGCATATATCCTGAGAAACCAGTACTCACAATAACCACCTCTGGCCGTAATAACGGACTTGATACGCCTGGGCATAGAGTCAAACAGAGTTTGGATGGTGTGTACAGGTACAGCTGCCCATGCAGCTTCAACACGATACCACATTTCATCAAGAGTAGTGACCGGAATATTGTGACGAGTCAGTTGCTCGGCCACCATAGACCAGACGTTTTCAATTGGTGAGAGGTCTGGAGAATGTGCTGGCCAGGGCAGCAGTCGAACATTTACTGCATCCAGAAGCCTGTACAGGACATGCAACATGCGGTCGTGCATTACCCTGCTGAAATGTAGCGTTTCGCAGGGATCGAATGAAGGGCAGAGTCACGGGTCGTAACACATCTGAAATGTAACGTTTACTGTTCAAAGTGCCGTCAATGTGAAAAAGAGGTCGCCGAGACGTGTAATCAATGGCACCCCATACCATCATGCCGGTTGATACACCAGTATGGAAATGACGAATACACGCTTCCAATGTGCGTTCACTTCGATATCGCCAAACACGGATGCGACCACCCTGGTGCTGTAAACAGAACCTGGATTCATCCGCCTTTCGGTGCACTAGCTCCACTTACTCTAGCGGCATCTCGCTGGCTTTTCAGATACCACGGCCAATGTAGTTTTTCTCATGGCTGATTGAATAGCGCTCTAGTTAGTTGAGTGTTCCTTATTACATCTCTTCCAGCTGATAATAAGGTAAGTTTTTACTGGTGCTTTGCAGGGGCTATTTTATTCTCTCCGCAGCAAATACTCGTTTTATTTTGTTTTAAGCAAACCATCTTTCTTATGATTTTGATCAGTTTGACAGAACTTTCGAGCGGGTTTTATCAGTGACGTGAAGGAAGGGGAAAGGCTTCGGGACGGCGAAAAATAATGTTGTAGACACAGTTTACGTAAACACGTCACGTACAGGATTGTTCTACTCCATCTAACATTGTTTACTAAGCCAGTGTAAAAATGAGAAAAAATTGTAAAATACTGTTTAGACCACCCGAGGATACGCCTAAATTGGCGTGAAACCGGTCATGGTTTTTATTAATAGATTTTCGACAGCCAGAGCGGTGTGTTCTACCTTCTTATAAAAGTGCGGACTTTTTCTGCGGTTGCCCGCAATTTAAAATATTATCTACAGAACAGTTTATGGTGGAAGGGGCCCTCCACGGTATACATCCACTATAAAGAAATTTACAAAGAAATAGTGCTTACTGCACAGTAGTTGTACGACGAAGTATAAGGTTATAGAAAGAGACATGTCTAATGAAATATGTTTGGCTGCTACAAGTGGAACACGTGAAGTCTTCAACTACTGGTTAGCAGAATCTTACCGAAAGATCTGTCACAGATCCTACAGAAAGTCTGACCATATGTAAACGCTGTCCTTGACGCCAAAATGTCCAGACACTCATTCATGAGAAAATAAGAGAAATGGAAGCTATCAAAGCGAAAGCAGAACTGTCGAAATCCGTTTTCAAATGTTCCTTTACAAAGGAAGATAAATTACTGCCACAGTTTAATTCTGATACCACTGCATAGATGAATTAAATTTGTGTCAGTGGCGTTGAGTAACAGCTGAAATCTCGAAAACTAAACAAGGCTCCACAGCTCGATGAGATTTCTGTCCTGTTCTATCAACAATTTGCAGCTAACTCCCATTTTAAACGCAATGTTCCGTAGGTCCCTCAAACAGAAAACTGTACGCAGTGGTTCTAAGAAAGAAGAGATCACACCTGTCTACAAGAACGGCAGCAGAAATGACCTACCCAACTACCATCCATCGTAACTGACGACCATCTGTTTAGAATCGTAGAACATATTCTGAGCTCAAACACAATGACATATTTCGAACAAAATAACATACAGCATGTCAACCATTAAAATGAATGAAATCTGAAAATAAGATCACTTAATACTACTCCAAAGTTTAGTTAGAAAAGTACGATAATATGGAATATCTAACGAAATTTATGAATGGGTTGAGGATTTCTTGACAGGGAGGACGCCACGTGCTATCCTGGATGGAAACTCATCGACAGAAGTAGAAGTAAATTCAGTAGCGCTCCACGGAACCGTATTGAGACCCTTGCTGTTCATATTGTTAATGATGTAGCAGACAATATCATTAGCAATCTCAGACGTTTTGAAGATGACACAGCTATCGATAACGAAGTACTTACCGAAAAAAGCTGCACAAATACGCATATAGTCAGAATTAATAAGTTTCCGAAGTAAGGACTAATAACATGATTTAAATAGATTGTAAGGATTCCAAAGGGGTAATTAACGAAAAGTAGAAAAGAGATGAAAGTAGAAACTGATCAGCATTTTGACTATAAAAGTAAGATTTCTGGTGAAAATCTGATGGAACGCGTGCTGAACCTAAAGATGATAATACAAAATTTCTGAAAAGTCTGCAAGAGTTGTAATTGTAAAGCTGAGAAGTGAAATAAATAAATGATACAGTACTAGAGGTGATGGTGATACCAGAGAAAATAATGAATGAATGGGTAAGACACTACTGTAATTAAATACAAGAAGAATTATTGAAAATAATAATATCACTATGGAATGAAATAACATTAAGGGAAATCTTATCAGAAACATTAGGGAAAATCATGTAATAACGTAATAAGATAATAGATTAACGAGATCTGATTGAACATAACTTAATAAAAACTACAGGAAGAACTACCATCAATTATTTGCGAATAAATTTTATCAGAATGTCATTTATGAAAGAAGAACGTGTCATCAGTGCCATATTTTAGCTAAGTTTTTGCATAAATTGATAAGTGACGATGAACCAAAAGAAATATTAGGATTCCATAGATATAAATAATTTGTTAAACAGGGAGGCTTCTAAATAAAGATGGAATATAAGTAATTTAGACTTGGTAAGAAATTTCAGTAGTAAATACCACAACAGCTGATATTTTTAAAATTTAGTAGTAAAAAAAATTGCATGAATATACTGATAAATAAATTCTGGAAAGAAATACAACATTAGTGTAAACTGTGCTGGTCCATCTATAACATCATAAAAGTGATAAAGCAGATGTGAATAAATATTGAGGATATTTTCTTACTTCCAAAACATACATTACTTTTTGCTAGTTATTGAAGGAAGCTTGGTTACTGCATCAGAAGAATATCAAGCAGGAATAAGGAAAGGTAGATCTTGTACAAAACAAATCAACAATATGAAACTTATAGTGGCACAAGGAGCAAAACAGCTTAAGAATGGTGCTGCTGTTTATAACTGCCGACAGATTGACATTATTGAAAAGGCTGAGCGAATTTGGGAGAGAGGGAAAGATGGAAATCGTTAAAAGAAACAAATACAAGGTGTAAAGTAAAATTAGTAGCGCAAGAGACATATACATTTGAGTTAAAACAACGATTAACTGAATATGAGATCTGAGAGTAAAGGAAGAAATTCACAGCACCGAACAGCAGGGGTGGAATATAAATCAGCTGAAAACCAAGTAATTTTAGTATTGAGTGTTACGTATTTGAAGATGGTTTAGGATTTCCAATGGATAAAATCCACAAAGCACAAAAATTACACTGATATTTTAACCTAACAACTGATAAAGCAATACTAATAAATCACTGATGAAAAAACAGAGATCAGACTAACAATAAATACCCAATACCTGGATAATATGTGAAAATGTACAAAGAACGAATAATTAACAAACTTACCTCAACAGCATCATAGCAAGATTAGGGAATGTATATCATATAAATACACTTAGACACAACAATATTTGTGATGGTTATTTGTCTGACTGCGTGAATTGTTAAGACAATAAAAACATATAATAACTGGTAATTAAATATAACACTTCCTGGTAATATCATATTCCAGAGACTTGCATACATTCTCAGGTAAAAATCTTAGACTTCAGCTTATCAACTTAGATCCTATGTGCAGACTGCGGTTAGATTTCCAAATTTGTTGCTCATGGAAAATTTAGTGATGCATTATGAAGACTTTTTTATTTGATGCTATTAATATTTAGCACTATTTAGTAAGTTCAGTTTTCAGTTGACTTCAGTGTTGTCTAATTTAAGTTGAAAGGCGTCCTAGTGGCACACACTTGTCATTCTATACAGTAATTTCTCACAATAATTTAGAACTTTTTTGTTTTTAGCACTACTTACTATGGTCAACATTTTGTTTGACATTTCTTTATTTTAGTTTTATATGTTTCCTAAAGCTTTTATGAGCACCTGGCAGTTATTTAAAGACCCACTGATTAACCAAGTAGCTTTGTCTGACATGGCAAAAGAATATAACAAAATAAATAAACATAAAAATTGTGAATACATTTCCAGAAACCTCACAAATTCAACAATATTAATTTTAATATTTATTTGGCCAAATTCTACATGTGCAGCAGAACTCGTAAACATAAACGAAAAAATCATAATAAAGGCCATTAGGAAGATACTAGTTCTTAGAACAACAGCTAAACGAAGATATTTAGAAATATCACAAAAGTATACAAATACATACAGAATATTACAGATAAAGTTAGAAAATGGGTATGTCAAAAGAAACATTCTTAATAGACAGAAAAGAAAGAAATGTACATTATATTCGAAACTTTAAGAGGCTTCGAAAAGTACTCAACAATCTAGAGGACATTGGTTTAACGAAGCAAGAATCTCTAATAGCATAAAGAGAAAATCAAGAAATATAAGATTTTCTGAAGCCATCAAATAAAAGACGTGAGATGGTAAAAGGCTGTGGAAAAGAAAGCAGGAAAAATGAAATAGGCAAAACAGTTTTAGAAAAGCTCACTTATATTTAACAGTAAATAAGAATCAGCATGTATATTATCTCCATATTGTAAATGCTACTATTCTTATGAGTCACCGTGAAAGCAACAAAATGCTATATTTTGGAGTAATTCTACATTACACTTTAGGCATAACAACTTTAACACATTGTTGATTCTGCCTTCTACTATTAACTTGTTCTATATAAGTAGAATGTCACATTTTGTCACTATGTAGAAAGCATACATTTTTCATCCTGCATCTCCAAAACGCTGAGAAAAATTATGAGAACTTATAAATTGTATACGTCTAAAAACTGATTTTCAGACTCTGTCATGACTAACAGTGATACCAATAAGTATTTTCTAAGACATTAACTGAAACACGATATGTAGAGAAAACAGATAATTGCATTGTACGTTCTGTTTATATCGTTGCAGTGTAAAAAATCTTGAATATAATAGTGCTAAAAACGTTGAGACACAAGAAACTACAGTACATTACTTACCGAAATCCGGAAAAATCACTGGAATTCTTATGACATCCCAGTTTTCAGGTATATCTTTCTCCATTTCACTAATCAGCAGTGTGATGTTGTGGCCTCTTTGGGACAGTCCAGTTACGAGTGGTTTGAGTGAAAACCAGTGACTCCTGGTTGGCAGGGGGAAAAGAGCCAACACGTTTGCTGCGTCCACATGGCTAGCAAATAAGGAACACACCGTGGACACCACCACAGTCAGATGCCAGCCGTTTTTCATCTGCAACGAAACACGGGCATTTCATTTTCTCAGTATTAAACATGAACAGGATACCCTAGAAGTCCGCATAGCCATACCGAGTTAGTACAACTGGGGAAGTAAATAATTGTTTTACTGATATCCTTGCTTTGAAGCTGAAGAAAACATTTGAAAATTAAAGGATTTAGACCGAAGTTCACAAATGTACAATCTCACAACAACATCGAACGATGAACTGCAATCTGCTGTGCTTATTTGGGGCAATTTCCTCATTTTCTGCAGAACATGTGATATATCGCCGTTCACACAGTAGAAAAGTGATTTTCCTGTCTCAGAAAAATGTATGTTATGTGCAAGAGTTTTAAAGAAATCCGCCTCATGTTGCGATACGGCCTGGGATGGAATCACGATAACTGTTCATACCATTTCGTTTTGAAGGGCACATAAATGGAAATTCTTATTTACAGAGGTTGTAAATGTGGTTAGGGTCTGAGCTATAAAACAAGGGAAACTGCAATTACATCCGTGTCCGTCCAATTTTTTGTCCATAACCATCGGCTCGCAGTATTACGTGTGATAGAATCGTGCTTGCTACCTCTGGAAGCGTTATTCTCACAACGGGATTGCCCCTTACCTGAGGTAACTTAGTCTGTTTTCGTCTGTACTCTTCAGTATCCTCTTCCTCGCATTGTAAGATTTTGTTGAGATCAAATGATAATGACGGCTTACCTGAGCAGGATGGGTTGGGGGCAGTTGTAACAGCGTAATGTTCACGACATATTGAGGGCAAAATAAGTTTCTCGTTGTAATTTTTGTTTCCTACAAGCAACCGTTGTTGTTCAGGCTTCCTGCATTTAAAACTGGAGGCAAGATGGCATCACCTCTCCTTTTAACTACAGCCACTTCACGTTCTGTCAAACTTTCTTCGCATATGAAACACCATTCTAACGCTACTGAAGGTAACATATTAGCTCAGCATCACCACGAAAAAAATCTAACTGCAGAAAGCTTAAGAAAAACGTGTCGTAATGTCACTCAAATAAGAAGTCACCAACTAACATCCACATCGAACAGCTACAGCGATACTTATCTGAAAAAAACAAAACAAAAAACTCTACTTTAGGACCCTACATTGAACCTAACAAAAAAATGGTTCAGATGGCTCTGAGCACTATAGGAGTTGACATCTATGGTCATCAGTCCCCTAGAATTTAGAAGTACTTAAACCTAGCTAACCTAAGGACAACACACAACACCCAGCCATCACGAGGCAGAGAAAATCCCTGACCCCGCCGGGAATCGAACCCGGAAACCCGGGCGTGGGAAGCGAGAACGCTACCGCACGACCACGAGATGCGGGCTTCAACCTAACACAATTTACCAAGATGTGTCGACAAATGAAAGTTACAAGGCAAAAACCTGTTTTTCGCTTTTATACTTGATAACTATAGAAATTTACTGCATTTTTGAACCATCGTACCTCGGTAAACACTGGGTCAAAAATACTTTGGACTAGTGATATGAGCAGGAAATTTAATGCTCTTCAACTTATTAAAAAATGTTCATATACCCATAATTCAAACGGACGACTTGGGACGTCAGCTAGTATAATATATTTAAAAAAATGACGAACACGCCTATCTCACCACTGAATACTAGTGTTAGACACATACGGTTACTGTCAACAAGTATGGGCCTGAAGATAATGTTGTAACAACATCGAAACTAGTTATCAATAAAACCAACACCTTAATACAGCTGGAGGAATTTCGTCACTTTTAAAAATATATAAAAAAATGTGTTCCACTAAAACCGCGTGATTTATAAGTTATAAGTGAAATAATGAAAAGAAGGCTGGAAATGTCGAGGTTTTTCGGTCCTCCCCAAGTTAGGACAGGGTTCTCGAGATCAGAAACTCAGATTTTACATCACAGAGTACCACAAACAACATACAAAAATATTATTAATTTCAGAATACTTTCCAGGTACCCCCTGCATTTATTACTTGCCGCACTTATTATACTTTCTCCTTCGTACGCTGCACATATCCAGCAGGGCGCCAACAGTAATGTCTTATACACATGAAAAAGTACGTAAGCACTCACACAGCCCAAAATTTCCCTACTCCTTCCGCTGAAAACAATCATACTCTGCCATAGTACGCGGTTTAAAAAAACCACCGTACTGATACTGTTACATCACTTGACGAGCTTAACACAGATTAGAGTTATTTCCTCCAGACGAGATGCGACAGATTAATATCGTCCAATATCAGAAGACTCAATGACAAATACATCGTCATCACAGACTGATAGTGAGACCACGTGTGTCTTCGTTGGCTGTCAGAACTAGAACTTCGTCAGATAGAGTGCTTATCAGGTTTCTGAATTACCGCATGATCCCAAAACGAGGTAAGAATTGTGAATCACTAATTCGAAAAGTATCGGCAGAAACGCTGTATCACATTCACTACAAGGTGTCTCAATAAGAGAAGTGAATCGGACGGAACGTCATCAATTACCATGGCAGGAGAGGGCGCTAGGGCGTGACGTATGAGGAACAGTAACACCCTCTAGAGGCAATCATGCATACTGTAATTGTGCCTGCTTGGTACAGTGCGTATTAGGACGCAGCCTCTGTAACACAGTATGATTGAATGATTGGTCTCTAGAATTGAGACCAAGCATTTCCGGACATAAGATCATTAGACCTTTCTTGTTCCGTGTCCGCTCATCGGTCAATCCCTACAAGTTGTACATGTGGAAAAAATCACCTTGTATATAAATACTAGCTGAATACCCAGCATTGCAAGGGTATATACGAGGGTTGGAACTTCAATAGTGGCAACTACTTATTTACAGCTCGTACAAAATAGATGCGTGTTACAAAGTGTTACTGACCTTCAATGTAGTCACCTCTTCCGTCTCTGTGCTGTTCATTTTTGGAACACAACCTACGACCATCTTAGAGAAAGAAGTCATGACACTTCCCGCCCTATCTGACCATCATTTTGCAGGAAAATGCTCAAGCACATACTCGTACAGTCCAAGCTGTACTGATTTTTTTGACTGATGGGGGTACTAAGTGCTATATCGCCTACTGCACTCCCCTGAGTTAAGCCGTTGTGAGTTCAACTCGATTCCTAAACTGAAGGAAACATTTCAAGCCATTCACTTCAGAAATACTACAAATTCGTCGGGCAACAGACCGCGCCGCTCGAACTGCCAACACAACTGGCACTACTAAGAGTAGCCTACGACTTTCACGCCGCTGACAACGGGTTATACACAATGCTAGTGGCTAACTTGAAGGTCAGTAAAACTTTGAAACACATATCTATTTTGTACGAGCTGTAAGTAAATAGTAGCCCTGCCATACTGCTTCTGCTCCCTCTGTCCATCTCCTCGTGCCCCTCTGTCCATCTCCTCTTCCCCTTCTGATTCCACCTCTTCCACCCCCTCTCTCTGTCAGTCTCCTCCTCCCCCACTTTCTGTCCAACTCCTCCTCTACCTACTCTTTGTATATGTCCTCCTCCCCCTCTTGTCGTGCATCTCTTCATCTTTCTGTGTCCATGTCCTCATCTTCCCTCTCTCTGTCAATATCCTCCTCTCCCCTCTCTCAGTCCATCTCCCCCTCCCCTATCTTTGTCCATCATCTCGTCCCCGCCCTCGTATACCCCCAGGGAACGTCTAACACCACAGGAGTGTAATCCCTATGTTTGTGTGGTAGAGTAATGGTGGTGTACGCGTACGTGGAGAACTTGTTTGCGTAGCAACCGCCGACATAGTGTAACTGAGGCGGAATAGGACGAACCAGCCCACATTCGGAGATGCAGATGGAAAACCGCCTAAAAACCATCTACAGATCTACAGACTGGCCGGCTCACCGGACCTCGACCCAAGACCCCCGGGCGGATTCGTGCCAGGGACTAGGCGCTCTTTCCCACTCTGCAAAGGCGTTCGTTAAACCGTACGGCTAACATGCCAAATAAATTTCACACGTATGTAACATATTTAATGAGTATTCGTATACTTTTTCCACTTGTATGTCTAGGGATTTTCGCCCTGCAGTTTCATTTTCACTGAGCTCGATGTTCATGTTGTCTTATCTCCAGAAATATTTGCCATATTACAGAATTTTCCAGGTACAATCAGTGGAATAAGTGACTACTGTCACTAAATATGCTGTGAACAGTGCTAGTAGTACAGAAATAATAAATCTAAACGTCATGCATGATTTGGCAGTTCTTCAATCATCTCAGTGTTTATGACGTCGTATGTCCTCGTCTATGTGTTATAGACATATATAATTTTGTAACCACATTCAGCGGCATATGTAAATACTATCTGCAAGAGTGTTACGAACAGAGCTAGCAGGAAAGATGCAATAAATTGAAACGTGATGCATGATGCGGTACTTTTTTCTCGCTCCTTGAGTATTTGACTTCACATCTCCTGAACTCTGTGTCGTACAATGATATATTATTGTCGGTACATTCAGCGGCAAATGGGGATACTGTCTGCGGAAAATAGTAGTTTTGAATAGAGACAGTAGCAAAGAAGCAATAAATTTACGATTTACAAGATCCGTTAGTTGTTTATGACATCATATACCCTGAACTTAGCGTCGTATAACGATGTAAATTTTCTGGTACATTCGGAACGCAGCATGTCATTCTCAATGAAGAGAAGTCTTCCGAAGCAAGAGTGATTTCAGGTGTGCCGCAGGGGAGTGTCGTACGATCGTTGCTATTCACAATATACATAAATGACCTTGTGGATAACATCGGAAGTTCACTGAGGCTTTTTGCGGATGATGCTGTGGTATATCGAGAGGTTGTAACAATGGAAAACTGTACTGAAATGCACGAGGATCTACAACAAATTGACGCAAGGTGCAGGGAATGGCAATTGAATCTTAATGGAGGCAATTGTAATGTGCTGCGGATACATAGAAAGAAAGATCCTTTATCATTTAGCTACAATATAGCACGTCAGCAAACTGGAAGCAGTTATTTCCATAAATTATCTGGGAGTAGGCATTAGGAGTGATTTAAAATGGAATGACCATATGAAATTAATCTTTGGTAAAGCAGATGACAGACTGAGATTCATGGGAAGAATCCTAAGGGAATGTAGTCCGAAAACAAAGGAAGCAGGTTACAGCACACTTGTTCTGGTACGGATCCCACACTGCTCACCAGTGTGGGATCCGTACCAGATAGGGTTGATAGAAGAGATAGAGAAGTTCCAATGGAGAGCAGCGCGCTTCGTTACAGGATCATTTAGCAATCGTGAAAGCGTTACGGGGATGATAGATAAACTCCAGTGAAAGACTTTGCAGGAGAGACTCTCAGTAGCTCGGTACGGGCTTTTGTTGATGTTTCGAGAACACACATTCACCGAGGAGTCAAGCAGTATATTGCTCCCTCCTACGTACATCTCGCGAAGAGACCGTGAGGATAAAATCAGAGAGATTAGAGCCCACACAGAGGCATACCGACAGTCTTTCTTTCCACGATAATACGAGACTGGAACAGAAGAGAGAACCGATACAGGTACTCAGAGTACCCTCCGCCACACACCGTCAGGTGGCTTGAGGAGAATGGATGTAGATGTAGATATATGAATACTGTATGTAAAATTTGTCATGAATACAGTTAGCAGCAGCTTCATATGCCAGTTTTACATGAACAGCAAAAATGTAATAAGCGATAAATGTTTTCTTTTTTTCATTTTGTCACTGACATCAGCGAGAAAAAGTTTCGTAAAAGTTTGAAATTACGCGTAAAATTTGCTGCACGTCTGAAAGTGCTCTCGTTCGCAAGTTCTAGATGACTAAGGTATGGGTATTTTTCCGTCTTTGGCTACACCTCCACCCCTTTGATTGGTGGATTGTTCTCACACTCACTGTGATTTTTTTTTTCCAAACAGTAAATGATAAGTGTGCCAAGTTTGATTGAAACTGGTACCCTGGTTTAGGAGGAGACGTGGAACTTGTAAACATACGTTCACACATACATACATACATTTCTATAATTTGTATGGATACAGACATATACACTACTGACCATTACAATTGCTACACCAAGAAGAAATGCAGATGATAAACGGGTATTCATTGGACAAATATACTATACTGCAACTGACATGTGATTACATTTTCTCTCAGTTTGGATGCATAGATACTGAGAAATCAGTACTCACAACAACCACCTCTGGCCGTAATAACGGCCTTGATACGCCTGGGCATTGAGTCAGACAGAGCTCGGATGGCGTGTACAAGTACAGCTGCCCATGCAGCTTCAACACGATACCACAGTTCATCGAGAGTTGTGACTGGCGTATTGTGACGAGCCAGTTGCTCGGCCACCATTGACCAGACGTTTTCAATTGGTGAGAGATCTGGAGAATGTGCTGGCCAGGGCAGCAGTCAAACATTTTCTGTATCCAGAAAGGCCCGTACTGGACCTGCAACATGCGGTCGTGCATTATCCTGCTGAAATGTAGGGTTTCGCAGGGCGTGAATGAGGGGTAGAGCCACGGGTCGTAACACATCTGAAATGCGAACAAGAGGTGACCGAGACGAATAACCAATGGCAGGCACCCCATACCATCACGCCGGGTGATACGCCAGTATGGCGATGACTAATACACGCTTCTAATGTACGTTCACCACGATGTCGCCAAACACGGATAGGACAATCGTGATGCTGAAAACAGAACCAGGATCCACCCGAAAAAAATGACGTTTTGCCATTCGTGCACCCAGGTTCGTCGTTGAGTACACCATCGCAGGCGCTCCTGTCTTTCATGCATCGTCAAGGGTAACCGCAGCCATGTCCTCCGAGCTGATAGTCCATGCTGCTGCAAACATCGTCGAACTGTTCGTGCAGATGCTTGTTGTTTTGCAAACGTCCCCATCTGTTGACTCAGGGATCGAGACGTGGCTGCACGATCCGTTACAGCAATGCGGATAAGATGCCTGTCATCTCGACTGCCAGTGATAGGAGGCCGTTGGAATCCAGCATGGCGTTCCGTATTACCCTCCTGAACCCACCGATTCTGCTAACAGTCATTGGACCTCGATCAAGGCGAGCAGCAATGTCGCGATGCGATAATCCGCAATCGCGATAGGCTAAAATCCGACCTTTATCAAAGTCGGGAACGTGATGGTACCCATTTCTCCTCCTTTCACGAGGCATCACAACAACGTTTCACCAGGCAACGCCGGTCAACAGCTGTTTGTGTATGAGAAATCGGTTGGGAACTTTCCTCATGTCAGCACGTTGTAGGTGCCGCCACCGGCGCCAACCTTGTGTGAATGCTCTGAAAAGCTAATCATTTGCATATCACAGCATATTCTTCCCGTCGGTTAAATTTCGCGCCTGTAGCACGCCATCTTCGTGGCGTAGCAATTTTAGTGGCCAGTAGTGTAGATAATATACTACACATAGACCTTCAATTTTTGTATGGGATGATGGATAATGTTTTCATCGGCGTAGACAAGAAGAGGTCTGTGATCATTTTCAGATTAAGAGTAGTGAATTTCTATTCACAATGGATAACATTGCCCCCAAAAATAAATTAATATAGTTCGAGTACCTCAGATCCGACCACTGGTTTTGGGAGGTTTCCGTTGGTTATCAGGTGAACGTCGAAACCGTGTGAACTCTAAGAAGTATTCCCAATTTGGTTCCCTGTGCCTCTCTCGCAGTCTACTGGGATATGGGCTGGAAAGAGCCGTCGCCCCCCCCCCCCCCCCCCCCTCCCCAATGGGCCGGACCGCAAACAGCCGCTCTGTTAATTGAGGAAAGAGAAGTCCACCTTCCCACCTTCTATATGTCTACAAATTGATTTACCATGTACGACCTTTCTATGTGTCCCTTCCATTTTTCGGCTTTCCGTTCTTTGCTTAGTATTGGCTTCCCATCTGAGCTAGTTATATTCAAGGTACTGATGTTCATGCGGCTGCTCTTACTGTATAGAATATTGAGTAGCAGATCCTGTCGCAATACTGGGGCGGTACTGTACATCATGATGCATCGGTGCCTGATTATTTTAGCAATCAGAATTCACTGACAGTACTCCACTAGTGACCGCTTATAGGAAATGTGAGGTTCGCAGCTTGTATGATCGTACCAGCAACGGCGCAGCTGACGCGCCAAGACTGTTATCTTATCGTGAATTATCTGGCCAGAAAAGTGTGGCACATTGCGTAGTGTTACGTGACCTACCGATTTTGCAAGAAAATTCCAGCAGAACTGCGGCAGCTGATACCGCTTACGTAATAGATAAGCAGGAAGTCTTTAATTACTGCACCAATCGCGGCACAACGTCTTGTGCCTGAGAATCCGAAGCCACATTTTAGAGCTACCCATAGCGAAATATACCCAGGATAGCTTCTCAGGGTAGCTTCACAACCAATTTTAACATGTAAAATCGTACCACGAGACAGATGAGTTACTTCTCTTGCCAGCATCCTACAATTCCTCTAAGTCCACCTCGTCCTCAGAGCTTCGCCGCTATAATGGAGTGACTCTGAAGTTGAGCACTAAATTAATTCCAACCGTTACAGGCAAATTTCAACACTTCGGTTTGGGTGGTAATACTGCGGTTGCATCACTTTTCTGCGGTAGTGATGTGTATAGACAACACGATAAATGTTTCGACAGGCCGTACTTTCTCCCAGCAACCCACAACAAACCAAATGATGAGAATGTGGGCAATTACAGAGTAGCAAACGTGGGAAGAGAACCGGCACCCGGGAAGAAAATTGTAAGATTCTGCCATGTTAAAAATTGGTTTGAAGGACGTGCGACTGAAAGACTAGCTGCCAGAACCAAAGAGAGAGAGAGAGACAGAGAGAGAGAGAGAGAGACTTCACAAGTGATACAAAGACCGACTGGGGGCTGACTTGAGAACTGGGCTGGTGAGATCAGTATGCGATCTGGTGATGTCGATACTTTCATCTCAAGACTCAGAAGCACTCAGACCGGCGCTGAGAGAGCTGTGAGCATAGCACTGCCGAGATTCGAGCTTTAGCACTGTTTACATGTCTCGCCAAACTCCTCAGGCATTGGCGGTCTACAACAGCGTGGGGGTGGTCCTATCGATATGTTCGTGTTGCTGTCACGTAGATATTATAGCACAGGTGTACGATCATTCGGGGTAGTGTACTGAAACAACTTTGGACAATATAGAATACCCAGCTGCTTCTAGGCTAACAGCCTGCTATTCGATGAATGCCTAGAAATCCAAAAGCTTCAAATAATTTTTATTTACGAACAATAACTTGCAAACTTTAGGCTAAAAAGGTAAGTTACTTGTATCTGAAAGAACTGAAAATAACATAACATTGCAGGTATATCAGAAATGCCTAGAAAAATTGTAGATCAAAAAGCGTAAAAAAATAGCACAAATAGTTTACTACGGAGGAACAGAGCAGGGAAGAAATTCAGTTGTAAACCTGTCCATTTAAAATAATAAAGGACAACAGATTCAACTACAGTATGGTATAAGCGATCTTAAAGGAAACTTTGTACAGAACCAAAAATTATTTTTCAGCTAGGAACGCAAGTTGCGGTGACAGAAACGTCAGGGCTGTACATTAAAAGAATTTGCTGAGAGCAGCGAGTTCATACTTAACAACTTCTTTCAGAAGATAAATGGTAAATCGACTTGCTGGAGACCAAATTCAACTATAAATGACCTCCATCGGTCCGTTTGATTTTGGCCATAGAAATACATATCTTATCAAGCTATAAAAAAAATTTTACGATCTCATAGTCGTAGTAGGTCAAGTTACCATGAATTAATAAGATGCTGAATAAAGATGAATAAAAGGTTGGACTGAAACCAAATTACCTAACTGAAATTCACAGACGTTAATAGAATGCATTTCATAACTAAAAAACAAATTCTGCATCTTGAAGAATGAAGAGCGTGTTGACACTGAGTCAAACAGCAATTATTTAGCAAAGGTGCAATGGAACATGTATGTTCTAAGACAAAAAAGAACGACTCACCACAAAGGAATTATTCGAACTGGCCGTAAATCGGTACACGTTCTGTACATATAAAGACCAACAGATGATTATATTTTCAAAAAATCTGGATGATTTATTCAAGAGCAAGAGCTTCGCGAATGGAGCAAGTCACCAACGTGTTGGTCTACCCTTTATCCTTGACCAAGCAGCTTTTCGGTTTGTCACTGACTGACAGAGTTGTTGTGTGACCTCCTGAGAGATACAGAGCAAAATTCTGTCCAATTGGCGCGTTACATCGTAAAAATCCCAAGCTCGTTACAGGGCCCTGCCCATAATGCTCAAAACTTGCTCAACTGGGGAAAGATCCGGCGATCTTACTGGCCACGGTATGGTTGGGAAAGTACAAAGACAAGCATAGATACTTCCACCGTGTGTGGGAGGGCATTATCTTGCTGAAATGTAAGCCCAGGTTGGCTTGCCATGAAGGGTAAGAAAACAGGGCCCAGAATATTGTCTACGTACCGCTGTGCTCTAATTGTACTACGGAAAACAACCAAAGAGGTCCTACTATGAAATGAAATGGCACTCCAGACCATCAATCCTGATTATCGGCCTGTATGTCCGGAGACAGTCAGGTTAGTAGCCAAACCATATCCGATACATCTCCAGACACGTCTTCTCTGGTGATCGGGACTCATCTCGAAGCGGGACTCATCAATGAAGCCAATTCTACTTCAGTAAGTTAGACCCCGTGGTCTAGGGGTAGCGTCTTTGATTCATAATCAAAACGTCTTCGGTCCCGGGTTCGATACCCGCCACTGTCTAAATTCTGATAAATAATCAGCATTGGCGGCCGAAGACTTCCAGCATAAGAAGTCAGCCTCATTCTGCCAACGGACTTGTCAAAGAGGGCGGAGGAGTGGATAGAGGTTTAGGGCACTCTCTTGTCCTAGGGGTCGGAAATTGCCCCTAAAAGCGGAAGAATCAGCAATGATCAACGACATGAGGATGCAGAAGGCAATGGAAACCACTGCATTAAAGACACGTAACGTGTATCCACAGGACATGTGGCCTGTAGTTGAAGAAGTGTCATGATGATCTCTCAGTTGGCAAAAGATTCCGGAATAGTCCCCCATTCGGATCTCCGGGAGGGGACTGCCAAGAGGGAGGTTACCATGAGAAAAAGATTGAATAATAAACGAAAGGATAACGTTCTACGAGTCGGAGCGTGGAATGTCAGAAGCTTGAACGTGGTAGGGAAACTAGAAAATCTGAAAAGGGAAATGCAAAGGCTCAATCTAGGTATAGTAGGGGTCAGTGAAGTGAAGTGGAAGGAAGCAACGATTTCTGGTCAGATGAGTATCGGGTAATATCAACAGCAGCAGAAAATGGTATAACAGCTGTAGGATTCGTTATGAATAGGAAGGTAGGGCAGAGGGTGTGTTACTGTGAACAGTTCAGTGACCCGGTTGTTCTAATCAGAATCGACAGCAGACCAACACCGACAACGATAGTTCAGGTATACATGCCGACGTCGCAAGCTGAAGATGAACAGATAGAGAAAGTGTATGAGGATATTGAAAGGGTAATGCAGTATATAAAGGGGGACGAAAATCTAATAGTCATGGGCGACTCGAATGCAGTTGTAGGGGAAGGAGTAGAAGAAAAGGTTACAGGAGAATATGGGCTTGGGACAAGGAATGAAAGAGGAGAAAGACTAATTGAGTTCTGTAACAAGTTTCAGCTAGTAATAGCGAATACCCTGTTCAAGAATCACAAGAGGAGGAGGTATACTTGGAAAAGGCCGGGAGATACGGGAAGATTTCAATTAGATTACATCATGGTCAGACAGAGATTCCGAAATCAGATACTGGATTGTAAGTCGTACCCAGGAGCAGATATAGACTCAGATCACAATATAGTAGCGATGAAGAGTAGGATGAAGTTCAAGACATTAGTCAGGAAGAACCAATACGCTAAGAAGTGGGATACGGAAGTTCTAAGGAATGACGAGATATGTTTGAAGTTCTCTAACTCTATAGATACAGCAATAAGGAGTAGCGCAGTAAGCAGTACAGTTGAAGAGGAATGGACATCTCTAAAAAGGGCCATCACAGAAGTTGGGAAGGAAAACATAGGTACAAAGAGGGTAGCTACGAAGAAACCATGGGTAACGGAAGAAATACTTCAGTTGATTGATGAAAGGAGGAAGTACAAACATGTTCCGGGAAAATCAGGAATACAGAAATACAAGTCGCTGAGGAATGAAATAAATAGGAAGTGCAGGGAAGCTAAGACGAAATGGCTGCAGGAAAAAAGTGAAGACATCTAAAAAGATATGATTGTCGGAAGGACAGACTCAGCATACAGGAAAGTCAAAACAGCCTTTGGTGACATTAAAAGCAACCGTAGTAACATTAAGAGTGCAACGGGAATTCCACTGTTAAATGCAGAGAAGAGAGCAAATAGGTGGAAAGAATACATTGAAAGCCGCTATGAGGGTGAAGATTTGTCTGATGTGATAGAAGAAGAAACAGGAGTCGATTTAGAAGAGATAGGGGATCCAGTATTAGAATCGGAATTTAAAAGAGCTTTGGAGGACTTACGATCAAATAAGGCAGAAGGGATAGATAACATTCCATCACAATTTCTAAAATCATTAGGGGAAGTAGCAACAAAACGACTATTCACGCTGGTGTGTAGAATATATGAATCTGGCGACATACCATCCCACTTTTGGAAAAGCATCATCCACACAATTCCGAAGACGGCAAGAGCTGACAAGTGCGAGAATTATCGCACAATCAGCTTAACAGCTCATGCATCGAAGCTGCTTACAACAATAATATACAGAAGAATGGAAAAGAAAATTGAAAATGCGCTAGGTGACGATCAGTTTGGCTTTAGGAAAAGTAAAGGCACGAGAGAGGCAATTCTGACGTTACGGCTAATAATGGAAGCAAGGCTAAAGAAAAATTAAGACACGTTCATAGGATTTGTCGACCTGGAAAAAACGTTCGACAATATAAAATGGTGCAAGCTGTTCGAGACACTGAAAAAAGTAGGGGTAAGCTATAGGGAGAGACGGGTCATATACAATATGTACAACAACCAAGAGGGAATAATAAGAGTTGACGATCAACAACGAAGTGCTCGTATTAAGAAGGGTGTAAGACAAAGCTGTAGCCTTTCGCCCCTACTCTTCAATCTGTATATCGAGGGAGCAATGATGGGAATAAAAGAAAGGTTCAGGAGTGGAATTAAAATATAAGGTGAAAGGATATCAATTATACTATTCGCTGATGACATTGCTATCCTGAGTGAAAGTGAAGAAGAATTAATTGATCTGCTGAACGGAATGAACAGTCTAATGAGTACACAGTATGGTTTGAGAGTAAATCGGAGAAAGACGAAGGTAATGAGTAGAAATGAGAACAGCGAGAAACTTAACATCAGGATTGACGGTCACGAAGTCAATGAAGTTAAGGAATTCTGCTACCTAGGCAGTAAAATAACCAATGACGGACGGAGCAAGGAAGACATCAAAAGCAGACTCTCTATGGCAGAAAAGGCACTTCTGGCCAAGAGAAATCTACTAATATCAAATACCGGCCTTAATTTGAGGAAGAAATTTCTGAGGATGTACGTCTGGAGTACAGCATTGTATGGTAGTGAAACATGGACTGTGGGAAAACCGGAACAGAAGAGAATCGAAGCATTTGAGATGTGGTGCTATAGACGAGTGTTGAAAATTAGATGGACTGATAAGGTAAGGAATGAGGAGGTTCTACGCAGAATCGGAGAGGAAAGGAATATGTGGGAAACACTGATAAGGAGAAGGGACAGGATGATAGGACATCTGCTAAGACATGAGGGAATGACTTCCATGGTACTAGAGGGAACTGTAGAGGGCAAAAACTGTAGAGGAAGGCAGAGGCTGGAACACGTCCAGCAAATAATTGAGGACGTAGGTTGCAAGTGCTACTCTGAGATGAAGAGGTTAGCACAGGAAAGGAATTCGTGGCGGGCCGCATCAAACCAGTCAGTAGATTGATGACCAAAAAAAAGTTAGATTCCATGCTGAAGATGTGTATAGATACGTCCTGGACTGTTGCGAGACACGTACCTGATTGTCGTCTGCCATACGGTACGACAACCAGCAGTGGTTGGGAAGGGGGTGAGGCAGGGTTGTAGCCTATTCCCGATGTTATTCAATCTGTATATTGAGCAAGCACTGAAGGAAACAGAAGAAAAATTCGCAGGAGGTATTAAAATCCAGGGAGAAGAAATAAAAACTTTGAGGTTCGCCGATGACATTGTAATTCTGTCAGAGACAGCAAAGGGCTTGGAAGAGCAGTTGAACGGAATGGACAGTGTCTTGAGAGGAGTATATAAGATGAACATCAACAAAAGCAAAACGAGGATAACGGAATGTAGTCGAATTAAGTCGGGTGATGCTGAGGAAATTAGATTAGGAAGTGAGACACTTAAAGTAGTAAAGGAGTTTTGCTATTTGGGGAGCAAAATAACTGATGATGGTCGAAGTAGAGAGGATATAAAATGTAGACTGGCAATGGCAAGGAAAGCGTTTCTGAAGAAGAGAAGTTTGTTAACATCGAGTATACATTTAAGTGTCAGGAAGTCATTTCTGAAAGTATTTGTATGGAGTGTAGCCATGTATGGAAGTGAATCATGGACGATAAATAGTTTGGACAAGAAGAGCATAGAAGCTTTCGAAATGTGGTGCTACAGAAGAATGCTGAAGATTAGGTGCGTAGATCACGTAACTAATTAGGAGGTATTGAATAAGATTGGGGAGGAGAGGAGTTTGTGGCACAACTTGACTAGAAGAAGGGATCGGTTGGTAGGACATGTTCTGAGGCATCAAGGGTACACCAATTTAGTATTGGAGGGCAGTGTGGAGGGTCAAAATCGTAGAGGGAGACCAAGAGATGACTACACTAAGCAGATTCAGAAGGATGTAGGTTGCAGTAGGTACTGGGAGATGAAGAAGCTTGCACAGGATAGAGTAGCATGGAGAGCTGCATCAAACCAGTCTCAGGACTGAAGACCACAACAACAACAACAACAACAAATCAACCCAGAGTGTCTGTATATGCTGTTTCGATCCACTTACTGAGTTAAGGTAAGACCATAACTTTCTAGGATTTTCTGTCAAGTCGGCACATAGAATTTTACTTTCGAACTCACTGAACGCTTCACGCATAGCCCTCCTTACGCTAGCTTTGATATCGTTTAGCTTCTGTTTGTCTGATAGGTTTTGGCTGCGTTTAAATCGTTTTGATCTGTTAAGTAATATGAAATCTGCCTCCTATTACTCTTGCTAAACAGATAAACCTTCCTCCCTTTTATTATATTCATGTTTACTTCCATATTCAGGGATGCTGCAGCGGCCTTATGATCACTGTTTCCCTGTTCTGCGCTTACAGAGTCGAAAAGTTCGGGATCGTGTGTTATCGGTAGATCCAAGATGTTATCTCCACGAGTCGGTTCTCTGTTTAATTGCTCGAGGTAATTTTCGGATAGTGCACTCAGTATAATGTCACTCGATGCTCTGTCCTTACCACCCGTCCTAAACATCTGAGTGTCCAGGCTATATCTGGTAAACTGAAATCTCCACCTAAGACTATAACATGCTGAGGAAATTTATGTGAAATGTATTCCAGATTTTCTATCAGTTGTTCTACCACTAATGCTGCTGAGCCGGAAGGTCGGTAAAAGGAGCCAATTATTAACCTAGCTCAGTTGTTGAGTATAAACTCCACCCATAATAATTCACAGGAACTATCAACTTCTATTTCACCACAGGATAAACTACTACTAACAGCGACATACAAGACACAACCGGTTGCATGCAATCTATCCTTTATGAACACCGTCTGTGCCTTTGTAAAAAAAAAAAAGTCGGCAGAATTTACCTCTACCGTACCTGTAACTATTTCAGGTTCGGTGCTTTCTATCAGCGCTTGAAGTTGCGGTACTTTACCAACGCAGCTTCGACAGTTTACAATTACAATACCGATTGCTGCTTGGTCCCCGCATGTCCTGACTTTGCCCCGCACCCTTTGAGGCTGCTGCCCTTTCTGTACTTGCCCGAGGCCATTTAAACTAAAAAATCCGCCCAGTCCACACCACATAACCCCTGCTACCCGTGTAGCCGCCTGCTGTGTGTAGTGGACTCCTGACCTATCCAACGGAACCCGAAACCCCACCACCCTATGGCGCAAATCGAGGAATCTGCAGCCCCAGCGTGTGTTGTGCCAACAGTAAAATTCGGAGGTGGTTTTGTTATGTTGTGGTCGTGTTTTTCATGAAGGGGGCTTGCGCGCCTTATTGTTTTGCGTGGTACTATCACAGCACAGGCCTACATAGATGTTATAAGCATCTTCTTGCTTCCCACTGTTTAAGAGCAATTCGGGGAAGGCGTTTGCATCTTTTAACACGATCAAGCACCTGTTCAAAATGCACGGCCTTTGGCGGAGTGGTTACACGACAATAGCATCCCTGTAATGCACTGGCCTGCACAGAGTCGTGACCTGAATCCTATAGAACACCTTTGAGATTTTTGGGGACGCCGTCTTCGTGCCAGGCCTCACCGACCGACATCGATGCTTCTCCTCAGTGCAGCACTCCGTGAAAAGTAGGCTGTCATTCCCCAAGAAATCTGATTAAACGTATGTCTTTGAGAGTGGAAGCTATCACCGAGGCTAAGGGCAGGCCGACAGCATACTGAATTCCAGCATTACCGATGGAGGGCGCCATTTTAAGCCTGGTGTCCGGATACTTTTGATCACTTAACGTATGTTACGGTGGTTACTATTTTCCGCGATTTGTCGCCTATAGCACAATCCAACAGAATGAGTCTCTTGGCTACAGCTAAAGACTATTACGCATTGATAAGCCTGAAGAAGACATTTATGCAGTACTGGGTGTCGAATGGCTAAATATGAATCTATGGTACACGGCAAGGGAACTCACCTTGCAGAGGAGCGGAGTCACGGCTTATAAGAGCGCAGTAGGAAGACTACAGTTTTGCGACGAAAGGTCAGTAACTTTTTATAAGCGGCAGCGTAATCACCGTGGCTATACTGCTCTCTCATCGTGTACAAGACGTTATTTATCTGGCAGCCCGTGTTTCTAACGTTGCGCAATCGCCATGTCTATAGGTGCTACCTCATCGTGAACTTATCTGGCAGCACGTCTTTCTAACACTGGCTCACTATCGATACAAGCACCAAGTAATTGCTAGTCTTGGAAACAAACGAATCAACCTCCTAAGTCAGTTTACATATTTCCACTCAATAGTGTATTACAAAATGATTTTCTTGACTGACGTATCACTTACAAACAAGGAACTGATTGCAGAAATGGAAGCAGAAATGGAATTTTCCTCTTGTATAATTTCAATGTTTTAATCCGACAACAATCCATGTTTTGGTAAATGTCCTTGGTTCAATGTAAAGCTATTGCATATATGTTTACCGATATGGGTAGTACCCCAGTAAAATATAAATGCATATATAAAGAAAAACCACGCACTACGAAGAAATCATCCGAGTTTGACAGAAATTGGTAGATGTCATGTACATGCAAAGACAAGAAATGATTACAATTCACAAACATTGGATGATTTATCCAAGAGAGTGAGCTTCACCAATTGAGCAAGTCAATAACGCATCCCTCCACCTCTGGCACTTGTGCAAGCAGTTACTCGACTTTGAATTATTTGATTTGTTGAATGTTGTGACGGGTATCAGACCAAAATCTGCCGATTTAGTGTGTTATATCGCAGAAATTCAGATCTGGTGGGAGGATGCTGCCACGTTGGTATCCTACCACTGACCAGGGCGTCTCCAGACACATCTTTGTTGGTCACTGGGGCTGAGTTCTATGTGGAACTAATGACTGAAGACAACTATTCTGAATGCAGTGAGAGTCCAGGTCTGAAGACGCCCTGGACAGTGGTGGGATAGCAACCCGACTGTCGCCAGCCATACAGCCTAAGAACCAGGAGTGCGAATTTTTTTCACAGCAAGAACCCTTTGGTGGTCACCCGCGGCACCATTACAACACAACGGTTCACTGACGATACTCTACGCCTCGTTTTGTTACCCTTCATGTAAGCAATTCTGGGCTTAAGTTCCAGCAAGACAACTCCCTCCCCCTCCCCCATGGCCCTGCTCAACGCACTGTGGGATTTTCTACTGCTTGTCTCTGTGCTTGCCAAACCCCACATTGGGCCGCAAGGTAGCGCATTCTTCCCCAACTGTAAACGTTTGGAGCAATGTGGTCAGTGTTCTCAAACCATCCCGGGATGTTGACGACCTGTCACGCGAATTGGACAGAATTTGGTGCGATACCTCTCAGAAGGACGTCCAACAAATCTGTCAATTAAATCCAAGCGAAATATCTGCTTGCACAAGTACCAGAGGTGGATCCAAGGGTTGATGACTTGCTCAATTTGTGAAGCACTTTCTCTTGAACAAACGATCCAATTTTTTCTGAAAGTTTAGTCGTTTGTTTGTCTGTATTCGTGAATCACAGTCTAGTGATTTCCATCTGATACGGAGAGTTCCTTCGTGGTCTCTCTTTATTTCTCTCTTTCTCTCTCTCTCTCTCTCTCTCTCTCTCTCTCTCACTCTCTCTCTCTCTCTCTCTGTGTGTGTGTGTGTGTGTGTGTGTGTGTGTGTATGTGTATGTGTGTGTGTGTGGGTGTGTTTTAGAGGGTATACTGTTGTTTGAAACTTCTTTTGTGGTTTATTTTTATTGTACTTTTATGTAATGTTAACGTAAATTTTATGACGTACTTAATTGAAAAGTATGCCAATTAGATCAAACTTAATATCTGTGTTTTATAATCGAGGTAGTAGGAAGGAGACATTTGATAATGTGTTGGTGGTGTACAGAGGTTGTTGATGGTGTGATAGTGGGGGAATTGTTTGTCTTAGGGGGAAAGAAGAAAGAATGTCAAGCAGTATTGCGATGGTAACTTGGTGAGAAGAATGCGAAAGCAAATTCTGAAACTAGAGGAAGTTTAATCGAAGCTATTTTGAGACGTTGCCGACTTAATAAGGAGTTTTGTCGCGGATGGAATTGTCTGCGGAATTCGCAGTCCTCTCTGCTCTCTCATTCCCGACTCGCGTGCCGCCGCTTGACTTTACGCCGTAACACGAAGTAACAACACAATTTTCGGAAATTCCTTCACTAATGAAGACGAAGTAAATATTCCAGAATTAGAATCAAGAATAACTGCCATCATGCATAGCTTAGAAGCAGATACTCTCGGTGTAGCGAAGCAACTTAAAACAAATAGTAAAGGCAACACCTCCGGTCAAGATTGTATACCAGTTAGGCTATGTAACATGTAGCAACGCCCAAGATCAACTTTCTGAGCACTTGATATGACAGGCTAATAGTATTTCGGGCTTTCAGCCGGTCATCGTACGCAAATAGTAAACACATGAACCGTGACTGGCTTACACGTTTACTTAAAAGTTCGATTAGTACTCGCGATCTGACAGTTACGTACAAACTTAGCCATGTGTGTAGGTAATAATAATAATAATTATTATTATAGTAATCATAATAATTTTGTATGGCCCAATGGTTTGATGCAAGTTTCTATTGGATGCCACTTCAGCGATTTGAGTGTCACTAGCCTACCCCCCTTATCCAGTCAGTGAAAGGGGGCGGTTTAACGTGGAATATGGTTCACGTGTTGTTTCTTGACGACTCCTCACACCGTTTAGAGGTGAAGGCTGTGGTAAAACGAAGACTGAAGAATCTGTCGTCCGACCGAGATTCGATCCCGCTACCACTCAGTTTCCTGCCACGACCTTCGCCGCTAACCCACCAAGCCCGACATATGTATAGATAACTGACCTACAAATTTTGATGAGTTTGCGAGTATCAGAATGTGAGTCATATATGGACGTATCTTTTGGTCGTATTGACTTAGAAGTTCAAATTTTTTACACTGTCAAAGGACCGTTATAAACAATAGTATTTGGCGTAATATCACCTTGATACGTCTAGCCGTTCCTTCGAAAAACGGGTCTTAACAGACGGGCAGACAGACGGACGACAGGCAAAAAATATTTGTTATGTGATATAATTACAATTTTCAGTTTTTTTCCTTTATTTGTATTGTGAAAACTTGTATCTTCCCAAATTTTACGTTTCTAGGTCAACGGGAAGTACCCTATAGATGTTCATGAGTGATCATACAATGTACGGTTTTAAGGCCTGCGTCTTCTTCAGTTGAAACCGTAACATTTTATGAGTGAGTTTGCAATTATCGAAACGTCTGACATAAGCAGTCGTGTCTCTTGACTGCACTGACTTAGAAGCTTCAGTTTATCGCACCGACAAGGGGCGTAGACTTAGTATGTGACATAAATTTCAACTTGGTATGTCTACTTATTTCTAAGAAAAAGTGGTGTTAAAAGCTGGACAGATAGCTCGACACCAAAGTGATCCTATAGGTATTCCACTGTTACAGACTGAGGAACCCTAGAAAGATGCAAGTCGTTTTAATGAAAAAAGCTGATGTCCTAATTCGTCTACTATAAACTTATTTGTGTATGTCAAATAATTTTCACCTTCTCCTCTATTATCACGCTTGGATGTAAGTTATTTATATATTTCGACTATACATGATGTCTCAAAAAGATATAGTTACCCCTCAGTATTATGTTGTCACACTCTGGATCACTGCGTTCAGCTATTGGAGGAACATACACATTGTGTAGTTTATGTTCATTGCTGCTAGAGGTCGGTTGTCTTCTATTTGTTTGGTTGCCGTCACATGTTGAAAAATGGTTACTGGTTACATCGCATTTTTCCTGTCACACCCTTCACCGCTAACCTGCCAGGCCCAACCGACATGTATACAGATGGTTAACCTATAAATTTTGATGAGTGTGTTTGCGAGTATCATAATATGTGACGCACATGGCGAAAATAATGTTCTGTTCTCGAGTTTGCGAAATGTGATTCCGTGATTACAATGACAAGACATATCAGACTGAAGTTCCATGTTCATCCACCAAATGGATGAAACCTTCACTGATGATATCTAGCAATATGTAACAGAAAGAGTTCTGGCCGCCATCGTGTTTCCGACGAAATGTCACATGAATTCAAACCGCCGTCCAACGTAGTTTTACAAAATCAACCCGTTGTGTTAGTCGAGAGTTACAACTACAATTGTGAATTTTTTGATACACCAGTTAGTATGAAGCCGTACAAGTTACAACTGTTACAAGCTCTACGTCATGACGACAAACGCAAATGTGTGGCAATTTCTGAAGAGCTTCACAATGCTATTGACGATCACATTTTCGCACAACGCAACGCGTTCTGCGATGAAGCGACTTTCCGTTTTAGTGGGAAAGTAAACAAACAGAATGTTCGAATTTGGGGTCTGCAGAATCCACATCCATACACCTAACATGTACGATATTTATCCAAAGTCAATGCGTTTTTTGCGATGTCTCACTCATCTGTTCACGGCCCGTCCTTCTTTGATGGAAACATGGTGAACGGTTAGCAGTGTTATGAAACTGGTTGTTCCCTAGGCTGAACGACGATAACTTAATTTTTCAACACGACGGGGCACCCCATAACTGCAGTTGCCAAGAGCGCGAATATTTGAATGAAACTCTATTGAGTTGCTGGATTGGTCGTCTGACAGCCGGCGACTTACCACTTCTCAGCTGACCTCTGCAGTCGCCGGGTTTGGCGCCCTGTGACTTCTTCCTGTGGGGTTTCATTACGGAAAACGTTTATGCACCAACAATACCACAGAACCTAGAAGACTTGAGGAATCGGATTCGTGCTGCCATAATATCAGTGACGATGGACAAGCTTGGGAAGAATTCGAGTATAGATACGATATTTTTCCTGTCGCTGGTTGAGGACATTTTGAATATCTGTAATCTAAATTTTAGA
The DNA here is from genome assembly GCF_023897955.1 of Schistocerca gregaria. Taxonomy (NCBI): domain Eukaryota; kingdom Metazoa; phylum Arthropoda; class Insecta; order Orthoptera; family Acrididae; genus Schistocerca; species Schistocerca gregaria. The sequence goes on from NC_064927.1 coordinate 373,319,289, forward strand.
GATTCGCAAACACTTCTCCCAATTTCCATAGTTGTATGTCATACAGCTTTATACACATAAGTGTTCGGAATACGTGTTTTTTTTTCGACACACCCTGTATTTTCGGTGCGTCTTTTTAGCTGGCTCACCGTGTACTGTGGCATATTTTGAAAGTACGGAGGGAATCAGTTATCCCAACTATTAGACCGCTTTGCGTCATTATTTAAAAGAGTTTTTTCTCTATCCATCTTTCCATTACCTGATAACAAGTTATTTCACCCAGTAATAAAATCTGGTTTGCACCGGAGCGAAGCGCACACATGCCGATGAGCATTGATGGACAATTCGCCAGTGTTCAGTGCCTTTCACTTGTACACGTGAGCAAGTTTTTACAAATGTGATGTTATTGTTTTTTTTTTTTTACGCCAATAGTCTGCACACAGGCTACAGCACTATAGATATTTATTAAAAACACGATCCAAAACTTTGACATTCAGAGACCATTATTTTGCATGCCAAGTAGACTATTTTTGACGAGGTAAGGCAAAAGGGTTAGGAAAAGAAGAGTGTAGGTGTCTGAAATTGCATATGAGCGAGAAATGCGTGGAGGTACTAAACTCAACAGAGAATTGCCACTGCAGCTTCCCTTAGCATTAGTCGGAAACTTTGCACATGTGACTATTAACGCGTTTCGCTAGCTTCTCATTACAACTGATGAGCAAATTTAATCGCAGAAAAGTAATACCGGTGCCCAATTGAACCTGAAGATTCTGTCTGTTTCCAGCCGGAGACATTTACTTTAGTGACTGTTTCGCTTTTCAGAGGTTGCTGCATATCAGACAATATCTGAGGTCTAGAGGGACATATGCGAAGCGCTTCCCGGATTTTATTCAAGTATGTATAAGGAAGATATTGTCAATAAAATGTGATCCGTATATTTTTAATTTTAATCAATAGGGTGTTATTAACTAAGATATGAAAAACCTTTGGGGAAAGAACAGATGACTTAAAATGAAGCATATCTTGTCATTTTTTTTATTTTCTTAGTTACAAACACTTTTTTTTTGTTATATGTTTGCTTCGTATCTGTCTCCTTGTTTTCAAATTTGCTGCTTAGTTGTGCAAGTATTTTATCCTTTCCAAATGTTGTCTTCTGCTGAACAAATGATATGCTCCAAAATGTTTACCATTATACCTCATTCAAATTTCTAACAACCACATCACGGATTACATGAAATGTATCCGCAGCTGCGGATACGATGGGCTATCCGTGAACGACTCGCGACCGAATCCAAGCTTCCATGTATGTAGTCGTTGAGCTGCATCACAACCTGCACTCGTACACACATTATGCAATTCCTGCACAGGGGAAAACATTTTAATTGAAAGTCAAGCGAACAACGTCAGTACTCACGCCAGGTCTTGAAAACACGACGAATGGGTGCTTTAAATGCCTCCGAAATTAAAAATCCGATGGAGTGAGATCACGCGATCGAGCAGGCCAAGACGTTGCTGCCTCACGACCTATCCATTTATCCGGCGAACGCTGATTTAAAATTGTTCTTGCTTGCAGCGCAAAATGAGGTGGCGCCCTATCGTGCATGAATCACATGTTCTGTCGTAAGTGTATTGGGAGATCTTCCAAAAAAGCAGTTAAATGTTCCATTTAAAATTCACTCTAAGATGCTCCACTCACTGTTCCACGGAAAATGAAAGGTCCATTTAATCTGTCTCCAGCCCATACATTAATGTTGAACTGTTGTTGATGTCTTGTTTTTGAAACTGCAAAAGGATTCTCATCGGTCCATATACACTCCTGGAAATGGAAAAAAGAACACATTGACACCGGTGTGTCAGACCCACCATACTTGCTCCGGACACTGCGAGAGGGCTGTACAAGCAATGATCACACGCACGGCACAGCCGACACACCAGGAAACGCGGTGTTGGCCGTCGAATGGTGCCAGCTGCGCAGCATTTGTGCACCGCCGCCGTCAGTGTCAGCCAGTTTGCTGTGGCATACGGAGCTCCATCGCAGTCTTTAACACTGGTAGCATGCCGCGACAGCGTGGACGTGAACCGTATGTGCAGTTGACGGACTTTGAGCGAGGGCGTATAGTGGGCACGTGGGAGGCCGGGTGGACGTACCGCCGAATTGCTCAACACGTGGGGCGTGAGGTCTCCACAGTACATCGATGTTGTCGCCAGTGGTCGGCGGAAGGTGCACGTGCCCGTCGACCTGGGACCGGACCGCAGCGACGCACGGATGCACGCCAAGGCCGTAGGATCCTACGCAGTGCTGTAGGGGACCGCACCGCCACTTCCCAGAAAATTAGGGACCCTGTTGCTCCTGAGGTATCGGCGAGGACCATTCGCAACCGTGTCCATGAAGCTGGGCTACGGTCCCACACACCGTTAGGCCGTCTTCCGCTCACGCCCCAACATCGTGCAGTCCGCCTCCAGTGGTGTCGCGACAGGCGTGAATGGAGGGACGAATGGAGACGTGTCGTCTTCAGCGATGAGAGTCGCTTCTGCCTTGGTGCCAATGATGGTCGTATGCGTGTTTGGCGCCGTGCAGGTGAGCGCCACAATCAGGACTGCATACGACCAAGGCACACAGGGCCAACACCCGGCATCATGGTGTGGGGAGCGATCTCCTATACTGGCCGTACACCTCTGGTGATCGTCGAGGGGACACTGAATAGTGCACGGTACATCCAAACCGTCATCGAACCCATCGTTCTACCATTCCTATACCGGCAAGGGAACTTGCTGTTCCAACAGGACAATGCACGTCCGCATGTATCCCGTGCCACCCAACGTGCTGTAGAAGGTGTAAGTCAACTACCCTGGCCAGCAAGATCTCCGGATCTGTCCCCCATTGAGCATGTTTGGGACTGGATGAAGCGTCGTCTCACGCGGTCTGCACGTCCAGCACGAACGCTGGTCCAACTGAGGCGCCAGGTGGAAATGGCATGGCAAGCCGTTCCTCAGGACTACATCCAGCATCTCTACGATCGTCTCCATGGGATAATAGCAGCCTGCATTGCTGCGAAAGGTGGATATACACTGTACTAGTGCCGACATTGTGCATGCTCTGATGCCTGTGTCTATGTGCCTCTGGTTCTGTCAGTGTGATCATGTGATGTATGTGACCCCCGGAATGTGTCAATAAAGTTTCCCCTTCCTAGGACAATGAATTCACGGCGTTCTTATTTCAATTTCCAGGAGTGTATTAGTGTTGTGAAACTTGTGCACTCCATTCCTGTCCCTGATACACTTTGGTTGATCCGTGAGTAGTATGGTAGGCAGAAAGTGTAGCTCCTGAACACGCATTTCCAGCAGTCAGTTACAAAAAGCTTTTCTGGATCGAAAATTTGTTTCACAAAGACCTTCCACTCTTTGTAGATGGCTGGATAAAGAAGCTACTCTCCAAACACTATCCACACTGTCGCGTGACACATACTCATGTTCAGCTACTTCTACTTTACTGCTGCCATTATTGCCCTTGGTATGATGTTGTACTCTGCCTTTCTAATCAAGTGTCCTAACATTATACGGTCTTCCATAATCACATAACCTTTCGTCAGACGAGCCTGTCTCAGAAATACGTCGATATTTTATTTCAAAAAAATGGTTCGAATGACTCTAAGCACTATGGGACTTAACATCTATGGTCATCAGTCCCCTAGAACTTAGAACTACTTAAACCTAACTAACCTAAGGACATCACACAACACCCAGTCATTTATTTTATTTATTCGACGTGTCTGTTAGGAAATCTTTGAACATAAGGACGTTTAGCTTCAGCTGCATTGCAAATTCCAAGTTCATGTACATTGTGTAGTAGTCCAATAAGACAATGGTACAGCAGACGTCACGACCTTGGCTAGAAGTAAGACACAACACGTCGGTCTCCAGCAGAGGTGGCTAACGAATACTATTATTCGGCGGCGCCTCTCTCGGAAGTCGCCTATTCAGTTCCTGGAGGGGGAAGAATGTTCATTCTACACTAAACATCAGTCCAGTAAGAAATGTAAGAGTAAGCTTCCAATACTGGTTATGTTTCCAATGATTTGTTTATGTTCAAAAATGGCTCTGAGCACTATGGGACTTAACATCTTAGGTTATCAGTCCCTAGAACTTAGAACTACTTAAACCTAACTAACCTAATGACATCACACAACACCCAGCCACCACGAGGCAGAGAAAATCCCTGCCCCCGCCGGGAATCGAACCCGGGAACCCGGGCGTGGGAAGCGACAAAGCTACCGCATGACCACGAGATGTGGGCATTTGTTTATGTACTGGTATCATGGCGACCAGGATAAACATAAGAAGGCCTTAACTCAACACTTCCCAAAACAAACATTTAGGAAAAGAAAGAAACACCTGTCGAGCAAAGTAGGGAACATGAAAAGAAAAAGAAACGAAACACACATATAATGACAAAGCTGTGTCTGCAACTAAGACAATAATAATGAAAAATTGACCATATGTATACACGGAGCATTTTACTTCTTTTTTAAGGCATCTATGCATTCCCCCGGAGATTTCCCATACATTAGTTAACATTCTGTATACACATTCTTCCATACTTCCTTTTCCTTCCGCATTTGTTCAAAAATGTGTGTGAAATCTTATGAGACTGAACTGCTAAGGTCATCAGTCCCTAAGCTTACACACTACTTAACCTAAGTTATCCTAAGGACAAACACACGCACCCATGCCCGAGGGAGGATTCGAACCTCCGCCAGGACCAGCCGCACAGTCCATGACTGCAGCCCCTAGACCGCTCGGCAGATCCCACGCAGCTCGGCATTTGTGCTGAATAGGTGGTGGTAGTTGTTGGGATGTTTAAGAGGCTGAATAGGTCTTTGATCACATAAGCACCTATGATATCTATGTTCTTCTGTCAGCAACATTCTGTTGTCATCACACCACTTCATCACTCGTGCAACTCGTATCACAACAGCTAAAGTAGACAAGACAGCGGGCGATAGCTCTGTGTACTGCCAGCACCGAAGTGGTGAAGAGGCAAACTTCCTTTGTTAATCCGCTAATAGACCGACAGCCAGCGAACACTCCCGAATGTGAACCGCCGAACACGACCGAATGCAATTCGCTTGCACTCGCCTACTGTTTAGAGCTGAGAGGACTGTCACTCGCCGACGTTGACTCGCTATATTCACTCCGGTGTAGACCAGCTTAAGACTGTGTACGAAAGTTCAAGACTTACCTTGGGCGAAGTCACGAGGTCGAATCCCCAAACAGTTGTGCTAATGTGCACATGTGCCACTGTGATCTGTGACACCTCATGGACGCCTTGGAAGCGACGTCTGCTGAACACTTCAGTCCTTATGTAATCGAAGGAGATGACGTTCGTCTGCGGTGAAGATTATTCTATTGCTAGCACTTTGTCAAATGAAACGGCGGTTGCGTCAAGCGGCTCCGGTGTCTGGGTAGTGAACTACTTCGGTCGCCGTATTTCACGGAGTGTGCCTTAGATGGCACCACGTGGCAGAAGCAACGCACTCTGTGGAATTGAATTCACGCGTCGAATTGTAAGAACTGCCCACGCAATTTGTGGCAGTAAACGTTAAGTGATGTGGGTCTGGCAACAACTTACGTACTGTCGTCGTAAATATAAACTGGAAGAATTACGTAGCTTGGTAATACGAAGCTAGTCCATTACAGCAACCGTCGCAAATTACTATTGCAAATATGATTCTACACAAACCGTACATCTAGATATAGCGAACTCCGTGAGAAACCTTGCGGTATGTGTGCAGGGTATTTTTCATGCCACAGGTGTTCGTAAGTCTCCGTGTAAGCTCGAAACTATCTTATTTGACCTTCAAGCTCTAGGTTTGTTGAAGTATAGAAAATGGATGGTAGACCTTTGTTATTATGTGCATCGAAATGTATAGATCATTGCCGGCATTGTGGGATATTATGGCGGAAGAGTAGAAGATGAGAAGTGTTAAGAATGATGGATAGTATAATTTATTGCTGAGAAAATATAGGGAATGGTCATAAAGGGAAACTTTTTTAAAAATATAATTAATAGAAAGCTATGAGTAAAGGTATATAAAGATATATATGTCTGTTTATACAATACTTGCCCGAAAATACTCCTTTAGGGCAAGTATGTCATATGACACTTCCATAACTATATCTCAAATAATGTGAGGTGAAACTGCACTTGTTATTTCAAGGTAGCGTAATAAATAAGCACTGATTTGGTGAAACTGCACCTCTCATTGTGTTATTTTTTGATGGTGATGATATGGGCGTCCGCAGAAATTTATTGGAGCGGGGGGGGGGGGGGGGGGGTGAGTTGGGTTGAGAGCAATGGAATGTGATGTTAAGCCACCATCCCACAAAAAGTTGTGATACCTGTAATCTTTTCATTTTTTTTTTTTTTTCGGGAAACCTCTATTCTCTCGACAAGGCTTCTTGAGTGACCATAGTAATTATTTACGCTTCTTGAACCAATTTTTCATTCATCTTTCCTCTCTGCTTACAACAACGTAGAGCAATTACCACAACATCAGCATCTTTATCGCCCAACATTCAGAACAACAGTTGAATTGAAAAAGTTATAGAACAGTCATGAGAGAGCATCAATAATGTTGCGTTTCATTATCGGCCTTGTAGTGGCTACTTAATGATAATTGCCGCCATTGGTCACGAAGAATTAAGGGAATTCTCGTAATTAATCAATGTTGGCATTCGATCGACTCTGCCGTAGGAACATCTCCACCCGCCCCTTCCCCCAGCGGTCGAACGAAAGGCAAATGCAAGGGCGATGTACAAGGCTGCAAAAGATATGTGAGCACGTTCGAAAATTCCCATATGCATTTTGATTTGTAAGACAAAGTGTTTGCGTTGAAGGAATATATGAACATCGAGAAGAAAGCGGTCGAATCGATGTTAGATTAGCTTGGGAGACGCAAGGCATCGCTGTTCAGAGTGCGTAGTTCCAGTGTAGAATTATCAGCCAAGCAAGCAGCTGAGCATACCTCGATGGGTCTACCTACCGTAGACTAAACTTTTGCAAGAAAGAATACAGTGTGATGAGGCGAACTCTCTGTCAAGGAACTCGAAAAATGTCACTTACAGGGGGGGGGGGGGGGGGGGGGACCAGGCAGAACTGTTCAAACGGGACGAGGCAACAGCCGTTGTGGTAACAGTCACGGTAATTAGGTAAAAAACATGACCGCGCTCCACGAAGTTTACGTTGTCAAGATCACGCTCATATTGGTAAATGTCGCCGACAATTTGGCGATCGTGTTTCAAGGAATGAGCAGGCAAACCATAAATGGAACCAGACAAAACATCCTCAACTTCTATAACACTAGTAGCTAGCAAAAGTGAGTTGCTAATAGTGAAACACAATGACACAAAATGTCATCCTACAAATGAACTGCGTGCGATGGGCACCAACATTCACATGTGACATACACCACTTTCCGAGAAAACGAAAGAAACCGTGTATGCGTTCTGGACAGTAGAGCAACAGACCGCATGACTTACCAACGTGAAAGTGAAACTTCATCACTATTCTTAGGACATGAAGAGTCACTAAAAGTACACTACTGGCCATTAAAATTGCTACACCAAGAAGAAATGCAGATGATAAACAGGTATTCGTTGGACAAATATATTATACCAGAACTGCCATGCAATTACATTTTCACGCAATTTGGGTGCATAGATACTGAGAAGTCAGTACCCAGAACAATCAACTCTGGCCGTAAAAACTACCTTGCTACGCCTGGGCATTGAGTCAAACAGAGCTTGGATGGCGTGTACAGGTACAGCTGCCCATGCAGCTTCAACACGATACCACAGTTCATCAAGAGTAGTGACTGGCGTATTGTGATGAGCCAGTTGCTAGGCCACCATTGACCAGACGTTTTCAATTGGCGAGAGACCTGGAGAATGTGCTGGCCAGGACAGCAGTCGAACATTTTCCGTATGCACAAAGGCCCATACAGGACCTGCAACATGCGGTCGTGTATTATCCTGCTGAAGTGTAGGATTTTGCAGGGAGCGAATGAAGGGTAGAGCCACGGGTCCTAACACATCTGAAATGTAACGTCCACTGTTCAAAGTGCCGTCAATGCGAACAAGAGGGGACCGAGATGTGTAACCGATGGCAACCCATACCATCACGCCAGGTGATACGCCAGTATTGCGATGACGAATACACGCTTCCAATGTGCGTTCACCGCGATGTCGCCAAACATGGATGCGACCATCATGATGCTGTAAACAGAACCTGGATTCATCCAAAAAGATGACGTTTTGTCATTTGTGCACCCAGGTTCGTCGTTGCGTACACCATCGCAGGCACTCCTGAATGTGATGCAACATCAAGGGTAACCACAGCCTTGGTCTCCTAGCTGATAGTCCATGCTGCTGCAAACGTCGTCGAACTGTTCGTTTTTGTCTTGCAAACGTCCCCATCTGTTGACTCAGGAATCGAGACGTGGCTGCACGATTCTTTACAGCCATATTTCGCGTCTGTAGCACGTCATCTTCGTGGTGTAGCAATTTTTATGGCTGTAGTGTAGATGGTGGCGGGTACCTGCAGAGCTCTGGTTTCTCCACTGCCCACAGATACCTATCAGGAGAATGTGGAAGACAAATAACAGGCTTGCACAATAAGTCGTCCTAGGTTTGTGCAGACGTTCGTAGCGTTTTTGTTTTACGGTGTTCTGGTTGGCATGGGTTTGTTTATCGAGTCACTTTTTATTTGTAGTTCTCTGTTGCTGTTTGAATAAACATATTGTCATTTACTCATTTGGAGTAGTAGGTGGAGATGTGGACGCTAGAAAATAGAGTGCGAAGTGGAGAATTCGGAACATTTTCTACGTGTTCTTCAGTTTTAGTTCAGTCGAGTGGTGACATCAGCAGAGGCAGCCAGCACCATTTGCCCCGTGTATGGGATAATACCACTGGACAGAAATCTACAAGGAAATCGATCTCATATGAAGGAGAATCGTTTTCACGTTACTTAACTCCACACGTGCAGGAAGAGCTTCACTTCGGGGTTTGATGGAGAGCGCTTAAACACATTACTCGACAACTATTTATGTTAGTGTACTCGAGAAGTCCCAAATGTGATGAACTGTGATCATTCCACTAATGTGAGACATTTTCATGCGATGGGAAGATTCATAAATCGACTGTGTACGTACCGTATTGTAGGGAAGCAGCCTACTCACAGCGTATTAAATTCACATCAGTCTTTCCATTGTGTGCCAGCCAGTCCGCTGTAACTAGCTCTGACGTCATAAATGTTGCACAATACTTTAAAAATCAAGTAAATAACCTGAAACGTCACTAGCATGTCAGGAGTAATACTACATCAATAAGTGTTGAATATCACTTCAATAACTTCAACCATTTTCGAAATTTGGACTTTTTCTGTAAAAATCATTGGCGCGACAGGAAAGAACTAGAAACTTAAAAAATTGTATTTAGATTCCTTTTGTATAATGATTTAGTAGAAACACTATTCTGGATCTCACAAATTAAAATTTTAGTTGAAATTCATGATTTTCTGGTTTTTGTCTTGGAAATTAAGGAAGCAAGATAGATTAAGTAGGCGAATAAATAAAGCTAGGATGTTTACATTTAAGTAGAAGGGAGATCCGCTATAAACATAAATATGTGAGAAGTTTCAACTGAATAACTATAAAACTATAGCAATGGCGTATCTCCAAAGTTCAGAGCTAGTCTGCTTTGTGTAGTGTAATTAAATTAATTCTCTCACCCAAATTATTTGACTTAGCCACCTCAGACTTTTATTATGATTACTTACTTGTGTGCTGATTGCACAATTAAATTGAAAGCTTCATCGACCATCAGCAAAGGAAACAATGATTTATTCGATAACTTGAAGTGGTGCATTACTATCCCAGCAGCTAGTCGGGAGAACGGATTTGATCAGGAGTTCCCTTAGCCGTCCGCACCGTGGCCTTATATGTAAGAACGCTGTGTGAGAAAAAAAGGCCCCAGTTCTCTCCAAACGCTGATTAGCGCACCACCTGTACCGGGAGTCGCGTCGCGTCGGTATCATCGATATAAACAGCTTCGGATGCAGTAATAAGTTACTCGGGATATCCGTAACCATGAATTCGTTTTCGAGTGAAGTGTTAATTTTGGGATGACGTTAATGATCTATCTTTAGTTTGCGTATGTCGTATTTTCACGTGCCGCCGCAGGACAGACAGTCTACCATAATTTAGCGTGGCGTTTGATGAACATTATCATCAAATTATGGCAAGCATTCACTGAAACCTTTAATTTGAACAGTTGTAGTTGCATCAGCGCATTAGAATCTGAACTGCTCTGGTAGTTGGATTGTGTAGATTCTTTTTGGTATGTGGCTTTCAGAATATAGTGAACATTTTATAGAGAATGGTTTTTGATTATGAATCCCTGACAATCTCCTAATTCCTCAGAGCTATAAGCTGTAGCCATAAATGTATTTCTCAGATGAAGTGGGCACTAGGAATTCTGATTACAGGCTTCACATTTTGCTAATCACTTTCTGGTTGCCAATATTGTAATTAGAGAGCCAGTGTTGAGAACGGCAAACAGTATAAATACAAAACATTTATTCTCTTATTCCACCCGCTGCCCCACAGTATGCTCTAAGACAAAGTCACAAAAACCAGGGGATATTCATATCTGCATCTCTGCTGCTCGTTATCAACTGGCTTTTGAACAACACCGACCGTTTGTATCCTGTATCGTTATTGGTGACGGGAAATGGTGGTTTTATGCTAACATAAGGTAAAGAATGGAATGGCTGAGCCCAAACGAAGCATCAACTCCCCTTACAAAGCCCTCCACACATCCACAAAAGATAATGTTATGCATCTGGTGGAACAGTGGCAGTATGCTGTACTACGAATTACTTCCCCAAGACTCAACCAACACTGCTGATGTTTGTCAACACTGAGATGTCTTGCAGAAGCAGACAACGAGCAACTGCCAGGAAGTCTGTGTGAAGTGATGCTATTCTATGACAAATACCACCAGCATTCTGTTAGATTCACAAAAACACTTGCAATGTGCCTACTTTCTTTTGTAATCAGTACTTTAATGAATGGCAAGGTAATGTTAATCAGAACACAGGGAGAAGTTGTGATCTAAATAACAATAGATTTATTCATTCTTAACATCACAAGACAAATAAAGTGGCTAAAGAAACGTCACACAAACATTTTTTATTTGACAAACACTTCCAGTAATATGGGGTCTATGGTGGACAAAGTGATCAGCTGAGGATGGACGCACGGCACTAACCAGAACACTAATCGCTTTACTTAACTCCATGCATGTGAATCCAGGGTATGATACAAAAACTACACCACAATCAAGCAGCTACACTCTACTATTCCACATCGAGCGAGGTGGCGCAGTGGTGAGACACTCGACTCGCTTTCGGAAGGACGACGGTTCAATCCCGCGTCCGGCCATCCTGATTTAGGTTTTCCGTGATTTCTCTAAATCACTCCAGGCAAATGCCGGGATGGTTCCTTTGGAAGGGCACGGCCGACTTCCTTCCCTGTCCCTCCCTAATGCGATGAGACCGATGACCTCGCTGTCTGGTCTCCTTCCCCAAACAACCCAATCCATCTACTATTCCATAAAGGAAAATATGGTTCCAAAGAAGAGGGTGCTGAGAAGCATATATTGGAGCCCTGCGCCATAGCTGCGAATACTACTTACTGGTGGTCAGGATGTCACCACGATGTGTTTGGCGACTGAAGTCACTGATGGCAGTAATCTGTTATTAATGGCGCGCACCCGAAAAATGCAAGTACGCGGTCTTGCGTTTGGCTAATTCGGAAAGCAGGTACTTCCTTATGGGCATGTGAAACCCTGGTGGATTCCAGTGTGCAGGTCAACCCGTTTGCTGGTCTGCCAAACCAATTGGACTCTGTGCCATGACTATGCGTGACGGAATATGTCAAATGTTTAGATGGCCGACTCAAAACAAATAAGTACACCCACCACAACACTCGTTGTGTGCATGATGCTTGAAGCAGTACCTCTGATGGTTCAGAAGGCTCTAAGTGCCACACAAGCAATGGACACAAGTCTCGCTGTTTAGGCAAAGATCCACAGTTCTTTACTAGCAAAGCATCAGTACAAGAGTGTCCTCCGCTCTTTCTCTCTACTTTCCTCGCCACCTCAGTAGCAAAGCACATTTACATCTTAGACTACTCCCACTTTAGAGCAAGTCAGCACGAGCTGTAGTGCCGCAGTCGAAGATAGGAGACTGCCCCTTGCTCTGAATACACAGATTTGACCAATAAGAGACTTTAAAGTTAATTGGGAGGAAAGGAAAAGAAGATTCAGCTTTCAGCCTCTTTCTCATGCGCTTATGCCATGTCTTTTGCTAACAGCATGACCTGGATGGAACCACAGCCCCCCATATAAGGATCGTTATCTCCCCTGTTGCGTACATTTCGAACTTTCCAAAGAATGGCCATAAACTCACTAAAAGCCTCGTACCTTCACAAATATTCTGGGCGCCAGTGACTTGTCCTACAGAAATTCGCAGAAAGCTCACAGTTGTCTCCGCTGCTTTCTGCCTAACAAGGGCTCATCCTCTGCTTTATTGCCAGTTTTAATTGAGCTGCCCATTGCAGCGGCGACTTCTCGGCGCTAGTCAGCCTACGTGGATGCGGCCGCCGACCGACCGGCACCATCCAACGTGTCTGCACAATGAGCCGTGGGACTTGGCGGTTCTCCTCAGCCCTCAGGCGCTGTACGCTTTTACGGCAGTCGTTTAAAACGGCACGCTATTCCTCTGAACGCAGGTAAAGCTTACTGGTATTCCTTCACTAGAGCACACAAGCTAGAGCGTTAACTACTGCCCACCCTTTCATCATGACGTACGGAGTCAGATCGTATCCAGGTATAGCAACCAAGTAATACAGCTCAACTTCCCGAAGAACATCATGCAGCATAATACTGTATTAGAAGTGATAGTGGACTGCAATGTCTCACACTTTAGAGGAGTTGGTACGAAACTCATTCTGCACCCATCTATTTTGCACCTCATCTTGCACCTTAAGAATTTCTTGTCCGCAGCTCGTGGTCGTGCGGTAGCGTTCTCGCTTCCCGCGCCCGGCTTCCAGTGTTCGATTCCCGGCGGGGTCAGGGATTGTTTCTGCCTCGTGATGATTGAGTGTTGTGTGCTGTCCTTAGGTAAGTTACGTTTTAGTAGTTCTAAGTTCTAGAGGACTGATGACCATAGATGTTAAGTCCCATAGTTCTCAGAGCCATTTTAACCATTTTTGAACCTTCAGAATTGCACCTTCTCCCCCCTTCGTCGAACTACCTTCAAGGAACTTCCTTTTCGGGTGTAAATGCTCTCCAAACAAGGCACGACGAGCCCTTCGCCTGAAAACAAGCTTTCCACAGTCACGGAATCGAAAAGCTGCACCAGCATTGCCAGAATATTGTAAATAGTGAATATATTATTGAAGACTCATGTCTCTGTTATGTGTATTTGTTTTGTTTAGTAGCCCTACGGAAAAACGCTACGAGTTTATGCAACAATCCAGTACATTCCAGACATCACACGTGATTTGATCTCAGTCCTTCAGGCGACGATAGAGGGGTGATGGTATCCTTAGCAAGTGCTGAAGCTGAATCGTGAAACAAAGCGGGGAAATAAGCGCGAAAGCTTCGAAGAAAGGCAATTTGTACTACGTTAGCGAAGACAACTCCAGTATTTCAATGGATGGACGTGGTCCTGTCGTAAATCTTAATTACTAGTCGGGAAACAGATTCATGGCACCGAAAGCTAGGCCATATTCACGTTGATAAAGTTAAGAAACACGTCAAATAGTGAAATAACATCTGAAGCGAAAGGCGACCGCATAAATCAGTTATATATTTTGAACATTGAAGGCAAGATGAAATGGCCATGCCTTTCCCCAAGCAGGTTGAAAACAGAACAAATGAACTTCTACCTTCGATACACTGGTCATCAATCACTTGCTCGAGCGAAATTTGTTGTCACATTCATTGTCAAAATTGAAGAGTTTCAGTCATTCAAAGAATACAAGACATATGCAGAAAATTCTGCAGGAAATTTAATTTAGTTAAATTTTGTACAGGGATACGTTTTAGCTGGAAGTCACGATTTTCGAGTTATTCAAGAAAAAGTACTAAGGTTACCTTTAAATGTAGCTACACCCCCACAATAATCTCTTAACCCCTACAACATCTCTCAACAGTCAGGATTCCTAGTATGTTGTTCGTGGCACTAACTTCTTTCTATCACTGTAAAAAACTTTGTGCCTAACAAACTATTCCCGATATTAGACCTTTTTTAGTCTCTATTAACTGTGCTATTACGCCACCAGCATAGTCGATTATTTCTTTAACATAATTTAAACGTGCCCGCGAGAGTAACGAAAGAAAAACGACTTTTTTAAACATTATGCCAAAACTAATCACGTTGCGAATTCGATCGAACCTTAATCATTACAAGCACAGTAGTTTCGTAGTCAGAAGCCCGAGGAATACAACGTTATAACTGTTTACTTTATGTTGTTTAAAAATTCGCAAAGCTGTTAGGTAAAATTTACAGAAACGACATTTTCACGATTTTTAAGAACTCAATTAAAGTGATGCCATAATAAGGCAGTTAATGAATACCAAAAAATGTCGAACGTGATAAATGACTTGTGGAGTCGTTAAAATTTGTACATTGGCAAGAGAAGGTAGCATGAAAAACATACTAGAAATCCTGTCCGGCATGAGCTGAGTGAGGGAATGGGGGAGCCTTTGAAGGCCACTTTTGTATGTTTTTCTTGAAAAATGTAAAAATTTTCAAATGTGAGTGAAATCTTATGGGACTTAACTGCTAAGGTCATCAGTCCCTAAGCTTACACACTACTTAACCTAAATTATCCTCAGGACAACACACACACCCATGCCCGAGGGAGGACCCGAACCTCCGCCGGGACTAGCCGCACAGTGAAAATATATCCTAGTACGACATTTAACTACATTACATTCCCTACAAGAAGGTCCTGTTCATTTTTTCCGTACGACTAATAATTTGAGTGTAGTGAGCGAGGCAATATAAAATTTCGCGTGTGATTTATGAAGGCCAGATGTAGCATTGCGCAATGCTTGAAACCATAGCGGTAAGGGCAACTGAATGACCCAGCAGGAAAGAAAAATACCTGCTAAATGAAGGAATTCTAGGCAGTTGACTGTCCCTGGCGCACCTCAACAAAACGACGATTCAGACCTGTTCAAGCAAACCCCTTCACGTACTGTGCGACGTATGCTATTGGAGAGTGGAATATTACTGGGGCGAAGTAATAAGAACGGCAAATTATTTGCGGGATAAACGTCCGATAATTAATGATGGAGAAGTTCCAACAATACTTGACGTTCATGAGGACAGCACAGTACTCATATGCAATTATTTGGATGCCGTGCGTGGGCTAAAATGAAACTAATGTAGCAGACTGAAGCAAAAAGGACAGCCTCCCATAATGGTTAGGTATTCAAAAATCATGAAAGTCTACACACTGTGGAATTTAGAAACAATAAATATAACGATTGGCAGAGACGTTGTATTTGGTGAAAATACCCTTCCTGCGAAACTGAACAAGGGTATTACAATAACGCTTGGTCTGGAGACCACAACCATTGCTGATGATGAAGAGGGAGGATATGATTGCTGAGAATAATTATTGCACAACAAGTGGCAATAATGGTGAAACACGAGAACCTGTCTTCTTGACACGATGTAATGTATAAGGCGATGCGCGTATATGTTAAAGCGAATGTGGTATTTCATTTGCGATATCAATTCAAGTGCTGATCCTCGAAGAGTGTCTGCTGACGATCCCCAACGAGTGCCACGGAGTTTATGGAGGAGAATGCCCTTTCCGCTTTTGAGCTTAGCAGATGTTCGTGTCGAGTACTTCTTAAAATAAGTGTCCCGTCTAAATGCCAATAGCAGCAAAGTACTATGCACCTGTGTGGCTTAATAGTCACACGTAAAAAAGACAGACAAATAACTCAACAAGTGAGTCCATTGTTAGTAGGTCAATAAGATCTACTCCCACATACTGGTTACCTATCTAGAGCCACATTCCACCTCCTGATATCAGATGGAAGAGTGCACTACTGCGTGAATATCGGAATGTTGCTGATAATGCCGACCTTCCAATAATGAATTATGTATTCCCTGCGGAGCGAAAAAGAATAAGATAAAGACATTCCACTTTTATCACAGAAACAGCTCTCGTGAAATTGAATTCAATAACATCGATAATGGAAATGCTGCTGGACCAAAACTGTCCTCCAAAACTCCTGAAACTGCCATACATCAAAAAAAAAAAAAAAAACTCTTGGATTTGACCAGCCTCGGGCAATTTGGAGTACCCTGAACCTCATCCGAATGGGCCATGGAAGATATGCACTTTAAACAAGTGGGGCAAATCCTCATCACTACCGTGTGACTGTGGTAAGGAACGGCAGCCAGTTCCTCATGTTGTATCTACATATTCTGCACGTTCATACAAGGGTCTTTTTGAAGACTTCACGACAGTGGCGAGTAGTGTGATAAAATACATAAAAAAACCTTGATATCTGCTTATAGCTGTTGTCTTTTGTGCTTCTGATGCTGGAGAGCTGTGTTCAAATGTTGACATGTAGTAGTTTTGTGATTTATGTGTATGTACTACCATATTATAAATACACTACTGGCCATTAAAACTGCTACACCAAGAAGAAATGCAGATGATAAACGGGTATTCATTGGACAAATATATTATACTAGATCTGACATGTGATTACATTTTCACGCAATTTGGGCGCACAGATACTGAGAAATCAATACCCAGAACAACCACCTGTGGCCATAATTACGGCCTTGATACGCCTGGGCATTGTTTCAAATTGAGCATGGATGGTGTGTACAGGTACAGCTGCCCATTCAGCTTCAACACGATACCACAGTTCATCAAGAGTTGTGACTGGCATGTTGTGACGAGACAGTTGCGCGGCCACCATGGACCACACCCTTTCAATTGGTGAGAGATATGAAGAATGTGCTGGACAGGGCAGCAGACGAACATTTTCTGTATCCAGAAATTCCTGTGCAGGACCTGCAGCCGACCGGTGTGGCCAAACGGTTCTAGGCGATTCAGTCTATAACCGCGGGACCACTACGGTCGCAGGTTCGAATCCTGCCTCGGGCATGGATGTGTGTGATGTCCGTAGGCTAGTTACGTTTAAGTAGTTCTAAGCTCTAGGGTACTGATGACCCATAGTGCTCAGAGCCATTTGAACCATTTTGAACAGGACCTGCAACATGTGGTCGTGCATTATCCTGCTGAAATGTAGGGTTTCGCAAGGATCGCATGAAGTGTAGAGCCACGGGCCTGAAATGTAACGTCCACTGTTCAAAGTGCCGTCAATGCGAACAAGAGGTGGCCGAGACCTGTAACCAATGGCACCCCATACCATCACGCCAAGTGATACGCCAGTATGGCGATAACGAATACACGCTTCCAATGTGCGTTCACCGCCTTGTCGCCAAGCACGATACGACCATCGTGATGCTGAAAACAGAACCTGGATTCATCCGAAAAAATGACGTTTTGCCATTCGTGCACCTACATTCGTCGTTGAGTACACAATCACAGGCGCTCCTGTCTCTGATAGAGCGTCAAGGGTAACTGCAGGCATGGTCTCTGAGCTGATAGTGCATGCTGCTGCAAACGTCGTCGAACTGTTCGTGCAGATGGTTGTTGTCTTGCAAACGTCCCCATCTGTTGACTCAGGGATCGAGAGGTGGCTGCACGATTCGTAACATCCATACGCATAAGATTTCTGTCATCTCGACTGCTAGTGATAGGAGGCCGTTGGGATCCGGCACGGTGTTCCGCATTACCGTCCTGATCCCACCGATTCCATATTCTACTAACAGTCATTGAATCTCGACCAACACCAGCAGCATTGTCGCAATACGATAAACCGACATCGCGATAGGCTTCAATCCGACTTTTATCGAAGTCGGGAACGTGATGGTACGCATTTCTTCTCCTTACACGAGGCATCACAACAACGTTTCACCAGGCAACGCCGGTCAACTGCTGTTTGTGAATGAGGAATCGGCTGGAAACTTTCCTCATGTCAGCACGTTGTAGGTGTCGCTAACGGCGCCAACCTTGTGTGAATGCTCTGAAAAGCTAATCATTTGCATATAACAGCATCTTCTTCCTGTCGGTTAAATTTCGCGTCTGTAGCACGTCATCTTCGTGGTGTAGCAATTTTAATGGCCAGTAGTGTAAATAATAAATATATTTCATTTCCAATATTCCATGCCTTTTTGCGTACCCTATGCCGTTTTTCTAAAGTGACACAAAACGAACCCACGATGAAACTTACTGCTTTTCTTGGATCTACTTTGTTTCCGTTATCAACGCTACTTGTTACGTTTCCCAAATGGAGCAGAAATTCGCAAGTATGGGTCGAAAAGACTTTCACAAGCTAGTTCCTTCGTAGGTGAACCACACGTCCTGAGGATTCTTCCAATAAGTCTGTCAGACATATGGTTCTCCTACAATTATTTTTATGGAGCAGATCCACTTTAAACTGTTCCAGAGGCATACTCCAGGATCTTTAATGGATGAAGATGTTTCCACGACTGTTCGGCGACCATGTAATCAAACAGGCCTATTTATACGCAACGCAACACTATATTTTTTGCTGAGGTTCAATATAGCTGCACCAGGCACCGATCCTCTACCTGTCTTCCTGCATTTGGTCCTTCTTCGTAGCGTTTATAGTATCCTCGGTAAAATAATAAGAAAAGCCTTAAAAAAACAGTACTTATAAAGAAGAGACATTTAAAAATTGAATAATATATATATTTTCTCATGTATCCGTATTATAATAATTTCTCTGTATAAGTTTCGAGGGCAAAAAAATATAGCCAGCCGCGGTGGTCTCGCGGTTCTAAGCGCTCAGTCCGGACCCGCGAGCTGCTACGGTCGCGGGCTCGAATCCTGCCTCGGGCATGGATGTGTGTGATGTCCGTAAGTTAGTTAGGTTTAAGTAGTTCTAAGTTCTAGGGGACTGATGACCTCAGAAGTTAAGTCCCATAGTGCTCAGAGCCATTTGAACCATTTGAACCAAAGAAATATAACAAAGCGATCTAAAGAGACGACAAGATACACTCTTCTGTTAATTTTTTAGTCGTCTTCACTTCTTCTCTTGTCTTGGTTGCGTGTAGACGGACATCTTGCGAGTGCTGGCAAATGTAAGCCTATTTGTACTAATTAGAGCTGATAATATATTGATTTAATATTATTGTTCACTTTTAATTTGTAAGAGGTGATCCCGATTTCATGTCCGCCTTCCTTTGAATTAACGTGAATTCGAGTAATTTACAATTCAACAATCACAGCGGCCGATGCAGCCAACGACGCCATTACGTGGCGATATTAACTTATAAAATTTAGCGGAAGCGGAAAACTCGCCCGCTATTAACATAATATACATTTTTCTCCACAGCCGCCCGACGCTGCAGAAAATGCGTAGCTTTAAGATTCTTATTTTCAGTACAGCAGCCGAGAGCCAGAGCCAGGACTCCGACTACAATCCAATGGTTAACGGAGGTAATAAAATATACTCTCGCGTGTGTGTGGGCCGCACTTGTAATTAATAACTAAAGATTCTTTGCTTTAAAGTGAACTGATTAGCCGAGGAAATTAATATGAAAACTTTATTCCATTGTTCAACTTATATGTTCATGTTTTAAGATTCAACGAGTCTAACGTACATTAACGTAAGAAATTATTTTCACTGAAGATCAATATTGTTAAAGAAAGAGAACTTCACAAAAGCATTTAATTCTAAATCAAAATTGAATGAAATACACTTTTGATTAAGGCCCACCACGTAAGTCGGGAACAATCAGCACTACCAATAAATTTCTGTAGCAACAATAAATTAAATTACGACGGCCGACGGACGCGAGATGTTACATCTTTATATACAAGGGGATTGCGTTAAGTAAAGCACCACATTATTTTTCTCGGCCAGTTTCGGTTGAAAAAACGTTATGGAACACGGTGCAATATTCCCGCTTCAGCCACTATAGTTCATGAAGTTCCGACTGGTAGCGCCACTATACGTAACCTTCAAAATGACATCTGTAACGGAGACGCGTTCCAAGCGGAAAGCAGTCATTGAGTCTCTTTTAACAGAAAACCAGAGGATCACAGATATTCATAGACGCTTGCAGCACATCTCTGGAGGCATGGCAGTGAATAACAGAAAGGTGAATCATTCGGCGCGGCGTCTATCATCATCGCAACAAGGTCGCGCTAACCTGTCCGATCACCCACGTGCCGGGCGACCACGCAGAGCTGTGATTCCTACAAAATTTGGAACGTGCGGACACTCTCAATCGAGATGATCGACGGATCACAATCAAAAATCTCAATGAACAACTGGACATCTCTGTTGGTAGTGTTGACACACTCGCCCACTAGTTGGGGTACTCAAATGTGTGTGTGTTCCTGCTTGGATCCTCGCTGCGTAACAGAGGACCTTAAAGAGCAACGAAAGAAGACCTGTGCGGAATCGCTTGCGCATTACGAGGCTGGTCGTGAAACATCATAAACGTGCGTTCGTCACTTCGAACAAGAAACAAAGCGGCAATCCACGCAGTGTTGTCACACCAACTCTGCTGCACAGAAAGCCGCATCCTGAGCCAGTAAAATCGTGGCGACGATCTTCTGGGACTCTAAGGGGATTTTTCAGTTTGATGTCGTTCCTCATGGTGCGATGATCAGTTCTGAAGTGTACTGTGCTACCTTCAGGAAATTGAAAAAATAAAAGACTTCAGCACGTTAGTCGCCACAAAAATGCGAACAGAATGCTCCTTCTCCATGACAACGCAAGGCTTCATGCAAGTCTGCGCACCCCAGCGGAGATTACAAAACTTTCGAGGACTGTTCTACTTCATCCACCCTACAGCTTGGATCTCGTACCTTCTAACTTCCGTTTGTTTTTACGTGGGAAGCAGTACGTGGATAATACGGAAGCTACTGATGCAGCAAGACGTTGGCTCTGATGTCGAGCAGAACAGTGATCCCATGCCTGCATATAGGTCCCTCTCCCCCCCCCCCCCTCAATAAGGTGGCGTAAGGCCGTCATATTAAATGCAGATTATCTTGAAAAATAGGGTTTTCTAGCAAAATTAGTGGGGAATAAAATGGGGTATTGCAATCCTGAAAAGGAACCAGCCGGATCATACAATGAAGGCTTTCACGACCGGATGGTACTGTTGTTGATAATTCTTCCGGGCTATGTGGTCGTGGTCCGAGGAATACTTCTATTCCTGACTCAGTCAGTCGGCAGGACTCAACAGGACCTGTAAATAGGATGTTTAGGTTTTTTTATTGGTAACGCCGCCGCCATGTAGCGCTCTGTATGAAAATCACTGGCTGTGCCGTGTGCAGTCTGTGGCTGGTTTGCATTGTTGTCTGCCACTGTAGTGTTGGGCAGCGGCAGCTGAATGCTAACAGCGCGTAGCGTTGCGCAGTTGGACGTGAGCCGCCAGCGGTGGTGGACGTGGGGAGAGAGATGGCGGAGTTTTGAAATTTGTAAGAATTGGTGTCATGAACTGATATATATATTATGACTATAAAGGTAAATACATTGTTTTGTTCTCTATTAAAATCTTTCATTTGATAACTGTGCCTATCAGTAGTTAGTGACTTCCGTAGTTTGAATCTTTTAGTTAGCTGGCAGTAGTGGCGCTCGTTGTATTGCAGTAGTTCGAGTAACGAAGATTTTTGTGAGCACAGTCGCAATAGATGGCTGCTGGCCGTCTTTGCAAGGACTATAATGGGTCTACATCTTTTATGGCCCACAAATACCATTATTTCTACAAGGACTGCAGTGGGTCTGCACCTCTGGTGGCCCACCAATAACATAATCTCTACCAGGACTACAGTGGGTCTGCTCTGTGATGACCTACCTACCAATATTCTTCAACTTTGACTGACTCTGCGGTGGGTTTGCACTGTTGTGGCACATTACCTGTCTGTATGTGGAGAGTTAGTACTGTCTTTCCGTTGGAAGGACAACACTACTTTTTCAAGTCTGCAAGGAAATCCACTACTTCCGTTTGCATTTACTTTTACTGCTCAGACTTTGAGAAAAAAGAACACTGCAATTTTACTGTGATGAATGATCAGGACTGTCTTTATGGACTGTGAGAAAATTTTAGCTTTCGACCAACATTGTATCAATAAGTGTGTGCATTTGATATCTTTGTTATTGTAATTATGAAAAATTTTATCAAATCATTATTGGCCACTGCCCAAAAGAATTTGTAAAATTTTTTGTGGGGAGCATGGGGGCTATGTAAGTAGGCTGTTTAGGTTTTTTATATTGTTAACGCCACGTAGCGCTCTGTATGAAAATCACTGGCTGTGCCATGTGCAGTCTGTGGCTGATTTGCATTGTTGTTTGCCATTGTAGTGTTGGGCAGCGGCAGTTGGAGGTGAACCGCCAGCAGTGGTGGACGTGGGGAGAGAGATGGCGGAGTTTTCAAATTTGTAAGAATTGGTGTCATGAACTGATATATATATTATGACTATTAAGGTAAATACATTGTTTGTTCTCTATTAAAATCTTTCATTCGCTAACTATGCCTATCAGTAGTTACTGCCTTCTGTAGTTTGAATCTTTTATTTAGCTGGCAGTAGCGGCGCTCGCTGTATTGCAGTAGTTTGAGTGACGAAGATTTTTGTGACGTAAGTGAATTGTGAAATGTGTAGGTTAATGTTAGTCAGGGCCATTCCATTGTACGGATTACTGAAAGTCAGATTGCGTTGCGCTAAAAAAAAAAGAAATATTGTGTGTCAGTTTAAGCACAGTCTTGTATAAACTGTTAACATGCAACAATGTTTTGAAGTTAACTATCCAGTCTAGAACCTAGGGAACATTTTTAAACAGAAATTACGAATGCATTGTTATAGTGAACAGACGACACAGTGTTGTTATTTGTACATTCTTGATTGTTAGTTGCACGATTACGTAACGACTATAAGGCTTACATACTTAGAACATATACTGTTAATGAGGTTTTAATGCAACATTTTGGTTTAGTTGAAAAGACATTGTTTATTTGAAGTACTTTCTGTGAGATTAACGATGACTTAGCATTTGGTTTCTTTGATAGCTACACGATTATATCACGACGCTACTAATGTATGACACAATTTACATTGCGCTTTTGCGGTGTATCTGTTTTATATCTGCACGGTTTTTCTGAATTCTTCTGGAAAGGAAAACTTTGTGGTATAGCTACAATGAGGCAGTCTTTTCTGTAGCACAACAATACGTTACAGTACAGTACTTACTTCATCACAGCAATAAGTGTAGTAACTACGATATCTATACGCAAAGCATTTCACTTTTGTTTATCATGAGGTAAGCACATTGACTTCTGCAGAACTTAGCTTTCGGAGGACGATAACTATGACACTTCCACAGAGATTATCTTACAACAAGACGCACAGTTTAGAGCTACAGTACACGTATTTGAGTGATTAATTTTGTACTTAAAACATTTATTTTTAAAGATATTTGAAGTACAATGATACATCTCATTCCATTGCTGTAATCTGTAACACCTGAGGATATAATTACATTAGTCCTCAGGGGGGTACACGCTTACTTTGTGTACCATGTGTATGGCAAGCACAAGGAGCCCTAGCTAATATGGTATTTGCTTATACAAATTTACACATCGGTACCATATTTTTCTAACACATAAATTACACAGCTATCTGATCATTTAACAGAGGAACAAACATTTTTTTTACTGCATCAGTGACAGATGTTTACGTAATTACACAGTTGGATAACTTCATACTTACGAAATTGTATTTTGTCTGTACTTTGTGAACTGTTGATATTTTTTTCAGAACCGTTGTGATACTATGAGAGCTTTTAATGATGTATTTGGTATGGGATCACGATTTTTAAAGTACGTTTGAGGTAGATGACACTTTTGACATGAGCACAGAATCTTTTTTAGGTTTTGAAATTATTGGAGGAAGCTACGACGATTTTGAGAATTTCACTGAGGTGTTATGATGTTATTATTACAATGACGATGTGTATTATGCTGTTGTGGCATGTTTATGATCAATAAGCTGATTCTATATGAGTTATTTGATTATGCTACGTATCTGTTATGATGAAATATTGAAGAAGTGTCGACGAATAAGGTAAGGAATAATGAGTAGTGGTTAGGGACTCTGGTTTGTGAAAAAGGTTGTTGGAAACCAAGAATCGTACTTTAAGAGTTATGAAATGTGTGTATATGCGTCAATGTATCACTATGCTAGCGAAATTTTTTTGGACACTATTATGTTTATAGGATTTTATTTTCTACACATTTGTAACGCAAATTCTCAACCTGTGAAAATATTTTTATATGAGACTGCCACTTTAGCGGAAACTGGTGTCGCAAATATTTCGGTAAGAAAGTTAAGTGACCACCTGCACGTAATGCATCGTGGGCACCCAGCTGGGCGACAGCCACCTGGAAACAAGCCATTAGTGTGTGCCTTTCAGAGACACAGGTGGAGAAAAAAATAAAGAGGCCATTATCCTCGCTATTGACATTCCTTTGTAGAAAGCATCGCAAAAACGACACGCTCATTACTTGGAAAGATATTTTCTTACATCTGCATACCTGACAATGACAAGCGTCTTTCTACGAGAGTTGAGAGAATTTGTAATAACTTATGAAATGTCACATGACTATTGAATGATATTTTTATGCTTTGCATTTCATAGTTGCTTGTTTCATTTGATATCTGTTTTCCAGCTGTGTTACAGCATTGGTTTTATAAAATAAAATTAAATCCATTTGCTTATGTGAAAACTTTCTGTCAACAGATATGTTAAATAATAATTTTATGATCCACATTCATCAAAAAAAAAAAGGAGCACTTGGAAAGGAAAGAACAATAAGAAGGGACTAGTAACAGTAGGTGCATATATAATTTTCCTTTTCCAGTACTTGGTAATTTTTTTTAGAATTAGTTTTTGTAGTGTGCCATTTTATTTTCATAGACATTAAGATGTGAATATACATTTCTCTTATCTGCATTGTTGTCTTTAGTGTACTATTTTTTTCTGCTTGTGGGTTTGTCATGTTTAGATATCAGTTATTACATTTAATGCTGCTTGCTTTGCCAATTTCCATTGTTTTTTTTTGTTATTGCTGTTTGTTTTAATTGTTTTGTGCTGCTGCATTGCCTCGTCCCTTAGTTTAGCATCTGAGCTCAGTAGCTTTAAGTTAGCTTAAGATGGGGTAGGCTATATGAGAGAACGAGTTGTGATGAATTGGAAGAAATGCATTGATAAGTTATATGAAAAAGATTTGGGCCAAAGTGAGTACTGTACACTGAGAAATAATTTTTGAAAGAGGATGTGAACAGAATACAGAAAGCATGCTTGGATAAGATTTCTTTTGGCTGGAGCAAATGTTAAAATAAGAGGAAAGATCTATGGAATGAAGTTTTGGGTTGGACTGCAGTACCAAATGTTACACTGAAATCAAACCCTGTCCTTTCTTTTTGTGTTATCCCACTATGTGTTTGTGTACCCTTGTGTATTTGTTTTCTTACTGTCTCTGCGTACTGTTTCATAGAATTTTTTCTCTTCTAATACTAAGCTACATTCACTATGATGAGGAATACTGTTATTCTCGAATATAATTTGCTTTAATAACATGTTATTTACTTTGTAAAGAGGTTTACACATTATTTATTCTGTTTTGTTCTAATGCTACTGTGTGAAGTTGATGTTTCAAAAGTTATTATGATCTTTTATGTATGTACTTAGGTCATAATTTCTGTAACACTGATGTATATGTTATTTCGATTCTTTTGTAAAGCCAGTATTACTGCAAATGTTATCTGTACTATTATGTTCTTTAATGATATATTTTGTACCTTTCTTATTGTATTCTTATGTAATAAAATTGTAATTGACACCAGTTCATCAAATGAAGTAACTTGTAAATTACATTTCACTGCACAAGTTTCTGTTGGTCATAGTATATGGACAATATGTGAGAAGTTGGGACTGATAGTGTTTGCACGTGTGTTAATAATTCAGCAAGGGACTGGATAACAGCATTGCTGGTTCTAAGGACATTTCAAACAAATTCTTTGTGAGTGGACAGGTGGTGGTTTATGGACTTGCTATATTGTCCACAAGACTCTTCAATGGTGATTGTGCACCGGCACAGTTGCAACAGTTGGCTCCTAGCCATCTCTACAAGGACAACAGTGGGTCTGCATCTCTGGTGGCCCACCAATACCATTATTTCTACAAGGACTACAGTGGGTCTACACCTTTGATGACTCACCAATACCATACTCTCTACCAGGACTAAAGTGGGTATGCTCTTTGATGACCTACCTACCAATATTCTTCAAAACTTCGACTGACTCTGCTGTGGGTTTGCTCTGTTATGGCCCATTACCTGTCAGCATGTCTTTTCGTTGGAAGGACAACACTACTTCAAGACTGCATGGAAATCCACTACTTCCGTGTGCATTTTCTTTTACTGCTCAGACATTGAGCAAAAACACTGTTATTTTACTGTGATGAACGATCAGGACTGTCTTTATGGACTGTGAGAAAATTTTAGCTTTTGACCAACATTGTATCGATAAGTGTGTGCATTTCATTTCTTTGTTATTGTTATTATGAAATTTTTTTTCAAATCTGTATTGGCCACTTCCCAAAACAATTTGCAATTTTTTTTTGTGGGGAGCATGGGGGCTATGTAAGTAGGATGTTTAGTTTTTTTTATTGGTAACGCCGCCGCCACGTAGCGCTCTGTATGAAGATCACTGGCTGTGCCGTGTGCAGTCTGTGGCTGGTTTGCATTGTTGTCTGCCATTGTATTGTTGGGCAGCGGCAGCTGAATGCTAATAGCGCGTAGAGTTGCGCAGTTGGAGGTGAGCCGCCAGCAGTGGTGGACGTGGGTAGAGAGATGGCAGAGTTTTGAAATTTGTAAGAATTGGTGTCATGAACTGATATATATATATATATATATATATATATATATATATATATATATATATATATATATATATATATATATATATATATATAAAATGACTATAAAGGTAAATACATTGTTTGTTCTCTATTAAAATCTTTCATTTGATAACTGTGCCTATCAGTAGTTAGTGACTTCCGTAGTTTGAATCTTTTAGTTAGCTGGCAGTAGTGGCGCTCGCTGTATTGCAGTAGTTCGAGTAACGAAGATTTTTGTGAGGTAAGTGATTTGTGAAACATATAGGTTAATGTTAGTCAGGGCCATTCTCTTGTAGGGATTACTGAAAGTCAGACTGCGTTGCGCTAAAAACTATTGTGTGTCAGTTTAAGCACAGTCATGTATAATTTTTCTAAGGGGACGTTTCAGACCAGCCATACCTCTGAGGATGTTCAACGTAGTATTGGACGAAACGTCAGGAATTGAAGTATTCCACGGACCACGGCCATATAGTGCGGAAGAATTATCAACAACGGAACCAGCCTGCTTCCAAAAAAAAAAAAAAAAAAAAAAAAAAAAAAAAAAAAAAATTGTGTTGGGGCGCATACTGAACATTATTTAAAAAAAGTCCGATAAATTTCCATGAATGAATGAAACTTTCTCGTTGCGCCTGCGTGACTGATAAGCTTGTTTTATTTATTTACTTTTTAAATCGTATGAATAATTTCAATTTATTGTTGACAGCTCTCTGAATTGCTCAGTGTGTTGGCTGCTATTGAAAATGGAGAAAACCGAGTTTCATGTTGTTACTAAAGATTTTCGTTTTAAGGGTTGGTCTCCCACATACATAAAAAAACGTTGATGAAGTTCACGCGGACTTTGCACCAGAATTGAAGATCATTTCCGTTTGGAATTATGTATTTAAACGTGGTCGGAGAATCACCGAAGGTGAAGTGCGCTCCGCAGGCCGGAGTGGCCGTGCGGTTCTAGGCGCTACAGTCTGGAGCGGAGCGACCGCTACGGTCGCAGGTTCGAATCCTGACTCGGGCATGGATGTGTGTGATGTCCTTAGGTTAGTTAGGTTTAATTAGTTCTAAGTTCTAGGTGACTGATGAAGTTGAAGTTTAGTTGCCCAAACATTACAGCGAAATTTTCTGACCTTAACTATCGACTGAATACGTCACACAATCTTATGGCTTAAGTTCACAACCTCTTTAATTTTTAAAACGGCTGAAGGCCTGTGATTTGAAACATAACTACAATAAATATGAAAAGGCAGAAAGCGCAAGGTTTTATTCTTAAATAATATTTCAAATGAGGCTGAACGCCCAAACAATCTAAGACTTAACAATAAGGAATTTCACTTTTAAAATGGCTGAAGGGCCATTATTTAACACAAAACTAAACGCATAAAAATTCAAACCATCGCCTATGAGACATTAAAATACCCAATCAAGCACCAATAAGATTAGGCAGTACAGCCAGGGTTGCTCAGAAATTTCTGGGAGTCGATCTGCACTTGAAATATTAATGTTCCCTTAGGGGAGACTGGTAGTCGGCCCAACTATATCCGATCAGCCGGCAACCCAACCAAGAGACAGTTAACGGACCCACCGACAAGAATACTTGCTTTCCACCCGACCAGTACTCAAGGAACGCCAATTCCAAAAGGTAAAAGGCGTAGCCGCCCACAACCAAGTATGCATAAGCTGTCAAAACTACACCCACATGTTGG
Organism: Schistocerca gregaria; assembly: GCF_023897955.1. Lineage (NCBI taxonomy): Eukaryota > Metazoa > Arthropoda > Insecta > Orthoptera > Acrididae > Schistocerca > Schistocerca gregaria. The sequence goes on from NC_064927.1 coordinate 373,348,127, forward strand.
ACAGTGACAACACGGTGAGGAAAGGACACTGCCTGGATTTTACATCAGTGGCCAGGGCAGGTAATGGGATCGCAAGCAGCCACAAGGCAGAAAATTCTGCTGGTGCACTTGGACTTCAAATACCCAAACTACAGTTAAACTACTGTACAGCTCTCACACACTCCAACACTGCGTAGACACCGCCCCGCCCCCCACTGCGCCACGCAGAGAGATTTCCTGGCAGATCCCTACCAACCGACCGACTGCCGCACACCGGCTAGCCGGAAGCTATAAGCACCAGACCAAAGATATTACAAGGTGCGAATGTCGATACACACCGCTGCTGCCACATGTAGAAAGCGGAAGAACCATGGCATAACCGCAATAAGCGCCGAAAACCAAATGCAGAGTAACAGTCACGGTTTAAACCAACGCAGCTCATGGACCTTGTTGTGTTTCATTGTTGGTTTGTTTGAAACTTGCGTTGGCTGGAAAACAAGTGCTTTCACCAGGCTAATGCACCATCCAGCACATCAACGATGACAATGGCGAAAGTAAATAAACTAGGCTTTGAATTGATTCTTAATCCACCCTCTTCACCAGACTTAGCCCAAAGAGACTTCCTCCTGCCTTCTAACTAGAAACTTTGGCTTTCTGGGAAGAAATTTTCATCAAATAGGAACTGATAGTGGCAGTCAACGAGTATTTTTCACAGTTTGACATAATCGATTTTTCCAATGGAGTTCAAACGCTGGAGAACTGCTGGACTGAATTATATTCCTCAAAGGAGACTATGTCGAGAAACAAGGTGAATTGTTTACACTGCAAACATTTTTTCTTGCTTTTTTAACAGACTTATCAAACCACCCTAATTTACCTCCGCATTCATCGTTTTCTTAAGCGGAATAAGAGGACCACGTTATAACCACACACCGCACCGTAACGCCGCCTTCTCCATACTTCACTGTTGTTGTTTCAAATGGTGGCAGATAACGTTTTCATTTTCCCAACTCGCACACTTCCATCGGATTTCCACAGGGTATACTGTGATTCATTACTCCAATCACTTGTTTGCAGCCACCAGCTGCCCAGTGACGTCACTCTTCATTCCACCTCAAGCATCGCTTAGCATCGACTACAGAAATGTGTGGCTTATGGGGACTGCTCAGCCACTATACTCTCTTCTTTTTAAGTCGCTAAGCACACTCTCTGTGCTCGCTGGACCGCTGGTAGGACTTTGGAGCTCACAGGTGTTACGTCTCCTGATATCATGCGATTGTTTACAGTCATCCTTCGCAATGGTTCAAATGCCTCTGAGCACTATGGGACTTCATTTACGAGGGCATCAGTCCCCTAGAACTTAGAACTACTTAAACCTAACTAACCTAAGGACATCACACACATCCATGCCCGAGGCAGGATTCGAACCTGTGACTGTAGCGGTCGCGCGGCTCTAGACTGTAGCGCCTAGAACCGCTCGGCCACCGCGGACGGCCCTCCGCTATGCTCGACGGTCCCTGTCAACCAGTACAAGAGTTCTCACTGATCTTGATTTAGCTGCGGCTGTTCCTTTGTGCTTCCACACCAGGTTAACATCACTAGTAGTGGACTTATGCAACTATAGAAGTATTGAAGTGTCCCTAATGTGTCTGTTATCCAGCCAATGACCACCCCACGTTCGAAGGCACTGAGCTCTCACGACCAACCCATTCTGTTCTTTGGTGTTTCTCTGCTCACAACACAACATTCACCGCTTGCTTTTATAATTGCGGTTACGCCTCTCGTAACACCTGCTGACCAGTTTACCGTTAGATAGGTGTACAGAACGTCCCGCAGTCACCAAAAGTGGCACGTCATCAAATAAAATATACAGGACACATACACCTGCGGAAATAAGTAAGAATATGTTTAGGCGAAGAGCAGTAAGTGGGACAAACACAAGAAACCACATAAATAAGGGTAAAGATAAAGGAACAAGGACTGAGGGCTAAGAGACCGTGGCTAACAGAGTATGCGAATAATATAAGGAATAAAATCGTACAGGACTGACACTTTATCTGTGTTTGCGGGTACTCGCTCTTAACACAACGCAGGTCATGTTGCAACATAGACAGGTGCACAAAGCGTCCTTATGACACACGAAATATGAATCGAAGGGACCGATGCCGTAGAAGGTGGCGCCGCCAGACGGGAAAACAAAGAGTGTGTTTACAGAGCAATGATAAACTTAGATTCATTGTATAAAACAAGATAAAAACAAGGAAGCGCGACTGAATCAACGTATAAACCAAAGCCACGTGTGTAGAGACGTTTATTTAAAAAGTAACATCTAGCCTCTAAGTAGCCCTGGTCGTTCGTTGAGCAGGCCTAGGCGCTTAAAATAGACTCTTTTAGAAATTTCAAATTCTTTGAGGATGTTCATCTCCTTGCCTATTTGTACAACAAGCAAAACATTGGGATCATTTATGGACAACTGGCTATGACGAGAAGTTTTCAATTGTTGCGCGAAGGGAGTATATTTCATATGAAGTTATCTTTTTCTTTGCTGAAGGATGCTCATCGAAACGGACTATAAAGTACCTCTACGTTGGCCGATATAGTGTGCGTCACAATAAACACACACGATTTTATATACTCCCGATCTCGAGAGGGGGAAAGACTTAGGTTTCTCAATGTGAGGAAGAAGGAACTGTGTTCTCACACGAGCTAATGGTAGCTTTCCTGTAAATATCGAAACATACCTAATTATTAACCAACTGGAGGGATAAATCTAAATAATGTAGCACACCCTGCTGATCCATGCCTTCATGGCTAATAGGAAATTTACGAGTAGGATTAAAACTGTTGAATTCGAGTCAAGGGTTATCAATATCCACTTCTTGGCCATTAAGCACAATCAATATCGGCCATCGACATAACAATTTTTCCGGAATAGTCTCCCATTCGGATCTCCGGGAGGGAACTGCCAAAGGAGAGGTGACCAAGAGAAAAAGATTTAATAACCAACGGAAGGATAACGTTCTACGAGTCGGGTCGTGGAATCTCAGAAGCTTGAACCTGATAGCGAAACTACAGAATCTGAAAAGGGAGATGCAAAGGTTCAGTCTAGATATAGTACGGGTCAGTGAAGTGAACTGGAAAGAAGACAAGGATTTCTGGTCAGATAAGTATAGTATAATATCAACAGCAGCAGAAAATGGGGTTAGGATTCGTAATGAATAGGAAGGTAGGGAAGAGAGTGTTTTACAGTGAGTAGTTCAGTGATAGGGTTGTTCTTATCAGAATCGACAGCAAACCAACAACGGTAGTTCAGGTATACACGCCGACGTCACAAGCTGAAGAGATAGAGGAAGTATAAGTGTATACTGAAAGAGTAATACATACGTAAATTGTGATGAAAAACTAATAATCATGGGGAACTGGAATGCAGTTCTAGGGGAAGGAATAGAAAGTAATGTTACAGGAGAATATGGGATTGGGCCAAGGAATGAGAGAGGAAGGAGACTAATTGAGTTATGTAATATATTTCAACTAGTAATAGCGAATACCCTGTTCAAGAATCACAAGATGAGGAGGTATAATTGAAAAACTCGGGCATATACGGGAAGATTTCAATTAGATTCCATAATGGGTCAGACAGAGATTCCGAAATCAGATTCTGGGTAGTAAGATGTACCCAGGAGTAGATATAAATCAGATAACAATCTAGTAGTGATGAAGAGTAGGCTGAAGCTTAAGAGAATTGTATGGGAGAACCAATAAGCAAACAAGCGGGATGCAGAAGTACTAAGGAATGACGAGATACGCATGAACTTCTCTAACACTATAGATATGTCAATAAGAAATATCTCAGTAAGCAGTACAGTTCAAGAGGAGTGGACATCTCTAAAAAGGATAATCACAGAAGTTGGAAAGGCAAACATTGTGAAAGGTCTCTGTTGGATTCCTTTCATGTTAATTTCTTAAATCTGTTGTCATTTACGGCATAAATTCCTCTTCTAAATTTACTGTGGCGTTTCTGACTATCTGCGAGGAGACTGGGTAGTGGAACGTGTTACTTTTACACATAAACAAGAACGATCTGTCACACTACTACACTTTAAAACACAGCTTATATGCAACTCATGTCACACAGTCTCATACGGAACCTACATCCGCTTTCTTTTATGTACTGTATATGATAAGATACTGTCATCCCCCTACCCTTCTGTGTGAGAGGATGAATGAGCAAATGTATTTCTAGTTGCATGCTTGAGGGTAGCAGACAAGCGTATCTGCTAGAGAACAGTAGGACCAACGTCGGAACAGGTAGCTATGCTTTCTAAAAGCAAAGAGGTTTCTATCCTTAGTATGGTTCTGTCCGTCCCTTGTCATGTTGATATAGGAAGCTGCCCCTCTGGCCACTTCCGTTTTGTATACGGAAGCACCCTTGGTAGGAGCGCAGGTCAGTCTGTCCGCGGCGAGGGTCTGAAGTGGAAAGATCTCCGGCTAAGCGCGTGTCTGCTAAGTCCGTAGGACAATGGATTTCTTACGTTCAGTCTAACTGAAAATTTAATCACCTTTATTTCAGGTTTAGCTCTAAAATATATAATGTTATCTTAAATTGTATCGCAGTGTGATTCGAGTGTACAGTTCAGAATATCTTCCGGTAGTTGCTTTGTCACTACTTTGTGAGTAAAGTGGAACCACGTGTTGATCAGTAACTCTAACTAAGATCATCAATCTTAAATGCGAATGTGCGTGAGATTATAACGTCTCCTCTTAACAATATTTTTCAATATAGCAACTTTTCTTTATGTTCAACCCACGTGGGGTGTACTTTGTGAGACCAGTACCACGCGCTTATACAATTGTTCGACCCATCAGGTTAACAGTAAGACGATAGTAACCAACTCGAGGTTTTTGTTTTGTAAATTGCTTTTCGATCTAATTTATTTTAATTATCAAGATTATTGTGGAGTACACTCTTTGTGTAAACCAAGTTGACCACGTGAAGCATGTGGTGTAATCATCAAAGTAGCCCTCAGCTATTCTTTTCGGGAAGATTTCACAGAGAGTTAGTATGAATTCAGTATACCTGTGTGTGATAATTACATGACGGACAGAATTGCGCTACGAATGCAACTTCTTTAGGTGAAAATTGAATCTGTTGGTTATGCTTAACTTCCTCTTGCATATGTTTCAATGTTATTCGTGTGTTATTTTATGAATGTAGTGTTGTATGGAGTCTCCCAATCTTGGCTCCCTATTTGATGTTTTCCGTAAGATTACAAAGTCACATTTTCACAATCCTAAATAAGGCACCAGCTTAGTTATGACTCAAGTTTAATATGCTGAAATTTCAATGATCAATGTTAAAATAAATTTCCAAATATAAACTGATTTATTTCTTTTTTTTTAATTCTCATATATATATATATATATATATATATATATATATATATATATATATATATATATATATATATCACCGGTTTTCGTATGACTATTAAAAGATTATAATTAATGTTAGTCTGGTTGGAAATTTGGTAAGCTAGATTAGATACCTGGTGAAACAGTTGCGCAGTAATGCAAGGTTGACTTCCTCAGATATCTCACAGCTTTTAAACCGCTCTTATGGTCAAGACTATCAGCACCGCTTTCATAACAAATTAATGCTACAACGTTTCAATTGATACAAAGCAAGTGACTGCGAAGAAACCATAGGTAACAGAAGAAATACTTCAGTTGATCAATGAAAGAAGGAAACACAAAAATATTCAGGGAAATTCAGGAATATAGACATACAAGTCGCTGAGGAATGAAATAAATATGAAGCGCAGGGAAGCTAAGACGAAATCGCTGGGCGAAAAATGTGAAAAAATTGGAAAAGAACTGATTGTCGGAAGGACTGACTCAGGATGTACAAAAGTCAAAATTACCTTCTGTGAAATTAATAGCACGGATGATGATATTAACAGGTCAATGGCAATTCCACTGTTAAATGCACAGGAGAGAGCGGATACATGGAACAGGCTATTGAATGCCTCCATGCGGGGCAAGGTTTGTCTAATGCGATAGAAAAAGAAACAGGAGTCTATTTAGAAGAGATAGGGGTTCCAGTATTAGAATCAGAATTTATGAGAGCTATATGGCCCAAGGGATAGATAACAGTCCATCACAATTTCTGAAATCGTTGCGCGAAGTGGCAACAAAACGACTATTGACGTTGGTGTATAGAATCTAAGAGTCTGGCGACATACCATCTGACTTTCGGGAAACACAATTCCGAAAATTGAAAAAGCTGACAAGTGCAAGATTTCTCACACAGTCAGCTTAATAGCTCATGCATTTAAGGCGTTGACAAGAATAATATACAGAAGAATGGAAAAGAAAACGAGGGTGTGTTAGATGAGGATCAGTTTTGCCTTAGGAAAGGTAAAGGAGCCTAATGGACAATTCTGACGTTGCGGCTGATCATGGAAGAAAGACTAAAGAAAAATCAAGACACGTTCGTTATATCTGTCGACCTGGAAAAAGCGTTCGACAGTGTAAAACGGTGCAATATGTTTGAAATTCTGAGTAAAGTAGGAGTAAGCTACAGGGAGAGAGGAGTAGTACACAGTATGTACAAGATCCAAGAGGGAATAATAAGAGTGGACTATCAGGAACGAAGTACTCAGATCAAAATAATGTAACACAGGGATGTAGTTTTTCACCCCTACTGTTCGATCTGTACATGGAAGAAGCAATGACGAAATGAAAGAAAGGTTCAAGAGTAGAATTAAAATTCAAGGTGAAAGGAAATCAAAGATACGATTCGCTGATGACATTACTATTCTGAGTGAAACTGAAGAAGAATTATATGATCTGCTGAATGGATTGAGAGTAAATCAAAGTGAAGTAGCAGAAATGAGAACAGCGAGAAACGTAACATCAGGATTGATGATCACAGAGTAGACGAAGGAATTCTACTACCTAGGCAGCAAAGTAACCAATGACGTACAGAGCAAAGAGGACGTCGAAAGCAGCCTAGCAGTGGCAAAAAGGGTATTCCAGGGCAAGAGAAGTCTACTAGTATCAAACACAGGCCTTAATTTGAGGAAGAAGTTTCTGAAAATGTTTGTTTGGAGCACAGCATTGTATGGTAGTGAATCACGGACTGTGGAAGAACCGGGACAGAAGAGAATCTAAGCATTTCAGATGTGGTGCTGCAGACGAATGTTGAAAATTACGTGGACTGATAATTCAAGGAATCAGGAGGTTCTGCGGCGTCGGTGCGGAGAGGAATATGTAGAAATCACTGACAAGAAGAAGAGACAGGATGATAGGCCATCTGTTAAGACGTCCGGAACTGACTGCCATGGTACTAGAGGGAACTGTAGAGGGCAAGAACTGTAGAGGAAGACAGAGATTGGAATGCATCCAGCAAATAATTGAGGACGTAGGTTGAAAGTGCTATTCTGAGATGGAGATGTTAGCACAGGAGAGGAATTCGTGACGGGCCGCATCAAACCAGTTAAATGACTGTTGAAACATATTTTTAAAAAAATAAAAAAGCTGAATTAAAATTCAATCTGATACACCTAGCCGCTCAAGAGAAAAAAAAAGCTGTTTGCTGACAGCCGTACCTTTTCACTCCAGTGACTTCGAAGCTTACACTTTTTTTCACTCTAAGTGGGCGTAATGAACCTTAGTATTTGATATAAATTCCAACTTAAAAGGCTCAGCCATTGCTGAGAAAAATTAATCTTCAAAGGCGGACAGACGGACAACTGGCAAGAAAATATAGTTTATGTGCTATAATCACTTACTTAAAAACATGAAACGGTACGTAAAGACGCACATGGCCCAAAAATTAAAAACAGATCCTATTCATCTGTTTCGACTAACGATCACGGAAAGTTTCCCACGGTTTTGAGGCAAATGTCGGAACTTGATGTCGCCTCACAAATAATCCCCACTCCTACCACTTAAAACAATCTACGACCGCCAAGGGACGCAATTAAAAAAATACCGTATTGACACTGTTGTATTGCCTGATGAACACAGATTACAGCTATTTACTCTACGTGAGACGTGACATCCAATATTAAGAGAGTCAGTGACGGTAAACAATCGTTATCAAATTTCGATAGCGTAAGCATGTGTTTCTGAGTTCACTGTTGGAATTAGAATATCGTGAGATAGACTATTATCATGCAGTTAAAGAAGACTCAGTGATAAATACATCGTTATCATAGACCGATAATGAGACCACGTGTTTCTTCGTTCATTGATGGAAATAGAACTTAGTCATATAGATTGCTTACCAGCTTTCTTAAGTACCGCATGACCCGAAAATGAGATAAAAAATTGGAAGTCAATAATTCGAAAAACATCGGCAGAAGAGCAAAGTGATTTTCACATAAATGAATAGAAACTAATTACAATTAATAATCATAAAGTTTATGAGGGTAGTATTTTTTTTTCAATTAAGAGGCCACTGAATTCTGTAGCATTCACATCACAGCTTGGCTTTCTCTAGTCAGCATAAGTAGGGACAAACTGTTTCATGAAGATGCTCTTGCCGAAAGTAAATGTAACTGTTCCGACATTTTTCTCTTCCGTTTCTCTTCCCATTGTAGCCGCTCGGTCTCCTCTCTATATTGTAGTTTATCAGTGATTTCGCATTTGTCTGATCTCGTTATCCGCACTGTGCAAGGTAATTTTGATGGTAGGGCTGTTACCTCACTTCTTACAAATCAGCAGGTTTACCCCTCAGCATTTCCTCCCCCAGCTTCCTCCACTCAAACCACCCTTCAAATTTCGTTCACTTCAGGTTGGTCATCTGTCTTGGAGTCAACTAAATTAGAAAAAACTTGCCGAAACCGGCCACTTTAATATATGTGATATTCTGCCATAATTATTATCTTTCCTCAGCGATCAGCAAGAAGAGATCGTTCTTACCTCTTTACGATGTTGGTTAAAATTACCGGAGTCAGCTGCTGCGCTGGGATGGATACGCCGGTTGCCATAAGATCGCCGAAGTTAAGCACCTTCGAGCGTGGCAGTACTTGGATGGATGACCGTGCATGCACGCCACGTGCTGTTGACTATTTTCCTTTTGCGTTTACGGCAGAAGCGGACAGGAGAGATGGCAGCGTAAAATCCCTAATGACCAAACTTCGCACCAATTAGTGGACTTGACGATGATCCGTCCGTCGGAAGAGCACGTTAACGTCGGCGGCTCTCTTCGTGCTATTCGAGAGGAGTAGGTTATGTGCAGGCCCCGGGATTCTCCCCCTCCCTTCTCTCATCATATCCAACACAATCATGACACTTCACTCCATACACACACACATTATGGTTCAAATGGCTCTGAGCACTATGGGACTTAATTTCTGCGGTCATCATTCCCCTAGAACTTAGAACTACTTAACCCTAACCAACCAAAGGACAGCACACACATCCATGCCCGAGGCAGGATTCCAACCTGCGACCGTAGCGGTCGCGCGGTTCCGGACTGTAGCGCCTAGAACCGCTCGGCCACCACGGCGGGCACACATTATGGTCACCTACGCTTAATAGCTACACTTCACAAAGGAAGAGTACCTGCGGGAGTGAAGGGTAGGAAAAACGTTTCCAATTAGGTGGCTGAACTTGCCCCTATGAAGTCCCAACTATTCATGTCATACAACATTACTTTTTTCTGTCCTAGCTTGTGACGGACTGAGGCTAGATTCCCGGAATGAGCGCAGTTTCTTTCCATTTCTATGAAATCCGCCTCCCACTACCGGCAACTGTTTTCGCATTATTAATTTTTATGTCGTCCTCTTATTGTTCGTTAATCCGCTAAAAGACCGTCTCCTGAAGACACTACAGAAGTTCAAATTGTGTATTCCAGTCAGTAGTGTCAAAAACATTCTCAACATCTATTATTGCCATAAACGTAGGTATGTCTTCCTTCAACCTGTCTTCTGTAAGTAGCGATCAAAAAGTTTCCAATCGAATGACACACTAACGTATTGCCTACACGTCGGTGCTTGTATCCCTGCATCGGAATCGCGCTCGATTGCATTTACGCTGTAGCAACGCTCTCAAACGGATAATATAAATCCTTAGGATCACTACAGACCCGCGTGTTCCTGTACTTCTTTGGATCCCAGAGTGATCTTCCTCAAGGTCACCTTCTATAATACACTACTGGCCGTTAAAATTGCTACACCACGAATATGACGTTCTACCGACGCGAAATTTAACCAACAGGTAGAAGATGCTGTGATACGCAAATTATTAGCTTTTCAGAGCATTCACACAACGTTGACGTCGGTGGCGACAACTACAACGTGCTGACATGGGGAAAGTTTCCAACCGATTTCCCATACACAAACAGCAGTTGACCGGCGTTGCCTGGTGAAACGCTGTTGTGATGCCTCGTGTGAGGAGGAGAAATGCGTACCATCACGCTTCCGACTTTGATAATGGTCGGATTTTAGCCTATCGTGATTGCGGCTTATCGTATCGCGACATTGCTGCTAGCGTTGGTCGAGATCCAATGACTGTTAGTAGAATATGGAATCGGTGGGTTCAGGAGGGTAATACGGAACACTGTGCTGGATCCCAACGGCCTCGTATTACTAGCAGTCGAGACTACAGTCACCTTATCCGCATGGCTGTAACGGATCGTGCAGCCACGTCTCGATCCCTGTTCAACAGATGGGGACGTTTGCAAGACAAAACCATCTGCACGAACAGTTCGACGACGTTTGCAGCAGCATGGACTATCAGCTCGGAGACCATGGCTGCTGTTACCCTTGACGCTGCATTACAGACAGGAGCGCCTGCGATGGTGTACTCAGCAACGAGCCTGGGTACACTAATTGCAAAACGTCATATTTTCGGATGAATCCCGGTTCTGTTACAGCATCAGGATGCTCGCATCCGTGTTTGGCGACATCGCGTTGAACGCACATTGGAAGTGTGTATTTGTCATCTCCATACTGGCGTATCACACGGCATGATGGTATGGGGTGCCATTGGTTACACGTCTCGGTCACCTCTTGTTCGCATTGATGGCAATTTGAACAGTGGACATTACATTTCAGATGTGTTACGGCCTGTGGCTATACCCTTCACCTTCATTCGATCCCTGCGAAATCCTACATTTCAGCAGGATAATGCACGACTACATGTTGCAGGTCCTGTACGGGCCCTTTCTGGATACAGAAAATGTTCGATTGCTGCCCTGTTCATCACGTTCTCAGATCTCTCACCAATTGAAAACGTCTGATCAATGGTGGCCGAGCAACTGTCTCGTCACAATACGCCAGTCACTACTCTTGATGAACTGTGGTATCGTGTACACGCCATCCAAGCTCTGTTGGACTCAATGCCCAGGTGTAACAAGGCCGTTATTACGGCCAGAGGTGGTTGTTGTGGGTACTGATTTCTCAGGATCTATGCATCCAAATTGCGTGAAAATATAATCACATGTCAGTTCTAGTATAATATATTTGTCCAATGAATATCTGTTTATTATCTGCATTTCTTCCTGGTGTTGCAATTTTAATGGCCAGTAGTGTATTTCGGTTCTTCTGTAAATAGTTAGTATCATTTATTTATTTTTTTTGCATTCGTAACTTATTTGGCAAATAATTTAGTAATATTCACATCTGTCAGCACCAGCCTTTTGTCTGGAACTGTATCTATTACATTTTTTTGAAGTCTCGCGGTATTTCGGCTTTCTCATATATCTTGCACACCAGGTGGTTCAGTTTTGGCGTAGCTGGCTTAAGCCAGGATTTCAATAATTCCAAGGGAGAGTCGTATACTGTAAGGGTCTTATTTCAAATTTAAGTTTTTCAGTTTTTCATCAAATTATTCTAGCATTGTCATATCCCCCACGTCATCTCCATCTGCTTCCTCTTCTGTTTCTATAGAGTTGAAGTCTAGGTATTACAGAAATGGAAAGAATAGGAATCTGATGGAACACACACACACACAAAATCATATACTCTTAAATGTACCAGAATTGCACGGCTATGTACTAGTATTTATTCAAAAATTCTATTAATCCCTCTCCGCCTTCCTCTTCTCTCTGTCCTTCACCTCCTCACCCCTCTCTCTGTTCATCTCCTTCTCCCCGACACCCTCTGTCCATTTTCCTTTCCCCTGTCTCTGTCGATTTTCTCCTCCTCATCCTTCCCCCTTTTTCTGTCCATCTCCTCCTCCCCCCACTCAGTCTGACTGCCTTCTCCTGTTCCACTCTTGCTTCACATTAATACCCTCACCCCAACAGGAAGCTGATGGTCCTTATCGCCACAGTACAGGGTGTCCCATTCAAACCCCCCTGATTTCAAAGACGCAGGAAAAAAACCACAGTAGATACAACAACCAAAACTGCGCTACATTGTAGAGCATCTCAAAGAATTTATTTATTTATCATCAGTACACCTCTAAATGTGCACCATTTGTAGCACAGAGAATATCGAGTCTGTATTCAATTTCTTGGTAAGTTCTTTCTAACATTTCCTCTGTTATTCTTGCAATCACATTATTGATACAATGTTGCAATGTAGGAATATCGTCCGCTTTGCTCACATACACGTGATCCTTCATTAATCCCCACATGAAGAAATCAAGCAGTGTAATGTCAGGAGAACACGGTGCCCAGGCAATGGGTCCTCTACATAGATGAAAGGCTACCTCATCTGAGAATAAATATCTTTGCAGGAATCTAGCATCCATATCAATACCCTGCAGCATATCCGCAGCAAATTGTTGTCAGCATTGTTTGTCGTTTGGCGTCAGATGCTGCAGAATTTGCACTTCGTAAGCACATATACGAAGAAACTGGTGAACTACACGATGCAGTGTTGATCAGGGTACATCAAGTTGCCTAGGTGCTTGACAAATTGACTTTCGTGGGCTTCTGAGAAACGTTTGTCTGATGTCCTCCACTGTCTCTTCTGAAACTCCGTAATGTGCACTGCCAGAATGTTTCAGAATACTTCCTGTTGCCAGAAACTTCCTATACCATTAATTGTTTTCACACCAGGTGGATCACATTCACACAGACAAGGATAATTTCTTTGCACAGTAATCACCGATTTTGCTCCTGCAAACCACACTACTGCTTGTGCACACTGCTGCGGAGTCACCATTTTCACTTCATGCAATCATGCAGCACTCTGGCGACGATACTTGACACTTCTGACGCGGGAATATAAATTCTTTGAGATGCTCTACAATGTGGTGCATTTTTCACTGCCTATCTACTGTGGTTTCTCTTTAAATGCTCTACAATGTGGTGCATTGTTCACTGTCGTATCTACTGTGGTTTTTCTCTCCTTGGTCCTTGTAGTCTGGGAGGTTTGAGTGGGACATCCTGTATTTCTTACCAGATCGTAACTAATACGTGTACCAAATTTGAATCATGCATGTATTTGTACAGTTTTTCCACTTGTATGTCTATGGATCTTCGCGCATAGAGTTTGTAGTAACGAAGTAATAAATTTAAATGCCTTGCATGATGCGATAGTTTTACACAAATTCAGTGTTTATGATGTCATATCGCCTAAACCAAGTGGCGTACAGTGGTGTTATTTCCTCGTACATTCGGTGTTACATATGAATACTGTCTTCAAAATAAGTCATGAATACAGTTATCCAAATCTCTTCGCAACTGAGACCGTTTGGAGCATTATGTGCTGGGCACGCCAACCACCTTGGGTTTTGAACATCAAAAGCTGCTGTTGGACAGAATGTGGCACGATGGCCTTCAGGAGGACATGCAACAACTTTATCAATCACTGCCGAGCCGAGTAGCTGATTGTGTAAGGGCCAGAGCTAGAGCAACGCGTCACTGACTTTCTCAATCTGTGGAGCTGTTTCTCTTGAATAAATCATCCAGTTTTTCGGAAATGGTAATAATTTGTTTTTCTACACATGTATATCATATCTACCAATTCGGATAATTCCTTCGCAGTTTTCATTTTTTCTCCTGTTAGTGTAAATTGTGAAGACTATAGAAAAAAGAAAGATCTTAAACGGAAGACTTCTGCTCTGAAAAGGGCTATGTAGGATCTCGTTATTACGAAAGTATATCTCTTCATGATACACAGCATCTCACTAGCGATTTTTGAAGATACCAGTAATGTTCTCGCGGTTATTAAAATATCCGTACCAAAACGTGCCTCTGTTCTCTCTCTCTCTCTCTCTCTCTCTCTCTCTCTCTCTCTCTCTCCAAACAATAAAACCTTGTAAGGCTTCCAGACTGATGGAGAATACTAAAGAATCGATCAAGTGTTTTGTATGCCCCATTTTTCGTACACAAACTATATTCTTTTAAGATTGTTCCAGATTCTTTAAGATTTTGATGCTGGCATCTACTTTCCCTTTTTTCCTGAGTCATAAAGTCTTCTGGCTGATTTGATGGGGCCCGACACGAATTCCTCTCCTGTGCCAACCTCTTCATCTCAGAGAAGCACTTGCATCGTACGTACTCAATTATTTGTTGGATGTATTTCAATCTCTGTAAGTTATTCCCTGATATCTTAACAGATGTCTTATCATCCGTTTCTCTCTAATTCTGTGCAGAACCTCCACATTTCTTACCTTATCAGTGCACCTAATTTTCAACATTCTTCTGTAGTATCACATCTCAAATACTTCGATTATCTTCTGTTCCGGTTTTCCCACAGTCCATGTTTCACTGTTATAAACTATAGGCTTTGAACGTACGTACATTCTCAGAAATTTCTTCCTCAAATTCAGACCTATATTTGGTACTAGTACACTGCTCATGGCCAGGAATGCCCTTTTAGCCAGTGCTAGTCTTCTTTTGATGTCCTCCTAGCTTCGTCCGTCATGGGTTATTTTGCTACCCGGTCAGTAGAATTCCTTAACTTCAACTACTTCATGACCATCAGTCCTGTGTTAAGTATCTCGCTTTTCTTATTTCTGCTGCTTCTCATTAATTTCGTCTTTCTTAGATGTACTCTTCATCCACATTCTGTACTCATTAAATTGTTCGTTTCACGCAGCAGATCCTGTAATTATTCTTTACTTTCACTCAGGATAGCAATGGCGTCAACGAATTTTATCATTGATATCCTTGCACTTGAATTTTAATTCCACACTTAAGCCATTTTTTAATTTCTAACATTGCTGCTTCGATGTATAGATTGAAAAGTAGGGGCTAAAGACTACATCCCTGTCTTATGCCCTTTTTAATCTGAGCACTTCTTTCTTGGTCATCCACTCTTGTAATTTCCTCTTGGCTCTTGTACATGTTGTATATTACACGTCTCCCTCTATGAGTACCTCTATTTACCTCAGAATTTTGGACATCTTGCACCATTTGACATTGTTGGACGCTTTTTGCAGATCGACTAATCCTGTGGAAGTGTCTTGATTTTTCTTTAATTTTGCATCCATTGTCAACCGCAACGTCAGAACTGTCTATATGATGCATTCGCTTTCCTAAACCAAAACTGATCGTTATCTAACATACATTATACACACCAACGTGAATAGTCGTTTTGTTGCCACTTCCCCCACTGATTATAGAAATTATGATGGAGTGTTATCTACCTCTTCTGCCTTACTTGATCTAAAGTCTTCCTAAGCTCTTTTAAAATGCCTATTCCAATACTTTATCCCTATCTCTTCTAAAACTACTCTTGCTTCTTCTTCTATCACATAAGACAAGTCTTCCCCTTTTTAAATAGCTTCAAAATACTCTTTCCACCTATTCGCTCTCTCCTCTGCATCTAATAGTTGAATTCCCATTGCACTCTTGAAGTTACCGTCGCTGCTATTGTCTGACTTTTGTACATGCTCGGTCAATCCTTCCGACAAACTGTTCCTTTTAGATTTCTTCACATTTTTCATGCAATCATTTCGCCTTAGCTTTCCTGCACTACCTGTTTATTTCATTCGCAAGCGACTTGTATTTCCCGAATTTTCCTGAACAGTTTTGTGTTTCCTTTTTTATCTATCAACTGAAGTTTTTCTTCAGTCACCCATAGTTTCCTCGGAGTTACCTTCCTTGTACCTATATTTTTCTTTCCAGTTTCTGTGATTGCCCGTTTTAAGGATGACTATTCCTCTTAACTGGTTCATCCTGACTAATGTCTTAAACTTCAGCCTACTCATTACTAAAGAGTAAACTGAGTCTATATCTACGTCTGGGTAGGCCTTAAAATCCAGTATCTGATTTCTGAATCTCTGCATTTCCATGACGTAATCTAAGTGAAAATTTCCCGTACACGCCGGTCTTTTCCAAGTATTCCTCCTCCTCTTGTGATTCTTGAACGAAGTGTTCACTGTTCCTAGCTGAAATTTAAAGCGAAACTCAATTAGTCTTTCTCCTTCCTCATTCCTATTTCCAAGCCCATATTCTCCGTTAACCCTGTCTTCCAGTCCCCAGTGGCTATTACATTTTAATCTCCCTTTACCTACTGACTTATACGTTCAACGTCCTCATGTACTTTCTCTATCACGTCATCTTCTGCTTGTGACGTCGGCATAGATAAAAACTATAGTTGTTGGTTTGTTTTCGATTCTGATAAGAACGACCCTGTCACTGAACTGTTCACAGTAACTCACTCTCTGCCCTACGTTCCTGGTCTTAATTAATACTACTCCGATTATACCTTTCTCTGTTGATTTTGATATCACCCTATATTTATCTGACCAGAAATCCTTTTCTTTTTCGCATTTCACTTCACTAACCCTGCTGTACCTAGATTGAGCCTTAAAATTTCTCTTCCCAGATTTTCTAGCTTCCCTACCACATTCAGACTTCTGACATTCCACGCCCCGAATTGCAGAACTTTAGCCTTTCTTTGATTATTCAATCTTTTTCTCATGGTCACCTCCCCCTTGGCAGTTCCCTGCTGGAAATCCGCATTGAGTATGAAATCCCTCATGAGGACATCCAGCAAACCTATCAGTCAATGCCAAGCTGAATAACTGCTTGCATAAGGACCAGGGGAAGCACTTTCTCTTGAATAAAACATTCATTTTTCTGAAATTTTTGTCATTTGTTTGTATACGAACATCATGTCTACTGATTTCAGTCCCATTCGAATTGTTCCTTCGTGGTCCGACGTTTTTTTCGCCTTTTTTGCAATGAGAAAAAGTTCATTAAAGCGAAGCTGTTTTGAGACCTGGTCGACGTAATAAAGAGTATTGTCGCGGATGGAATTGACGTCGCGTTATTATGCAAGTACATTAGTATGGGGTTACAAACTGTAAGCTAAGACGTCACACACGCAGAATGTATTTAAATATTGGTGGAGGTGGACGAAGAAGGAAGAGATGCAGATTGATGGATAGAAGAAGAAGCTGAATTTATTTGATGGAGAAGATTTCAAGTAAGACGAGTAGATTATAAGAGATCAAGATTTGTCTAACCGCAGTCGAGTTTCAAGAATTTGTATTAACTTTTCGGACTCCGTAAAGTGACGGGCGAGACAGATGAAAGAAAAATATAACGGCAAGTGCAGCCACAAGAAAGATTTTGTCAGCGAAGAGGAAGTGGTGTGTAGACTCTTTTGGACAGACTGTCGCAGCTGAATGAACTGTATTTATAAATAAGAGCCTGTTAGGTGGACTTTGTACTTCCATGGTATAGGAGTAGCGTCTTTGATTAGAAATCAAAACGCCCTCGGTCCCGTAATCGAAACACTTACATTAGAACGATCACATAGATAACGTTGCGGGGAAAGTAAACCAAAAATTGAGTTTTATGGGCAGAGCATTTGGAATACGCAACCGGTCTACTGAAGAAACTGCCTACACTACACTTGTGCGTCCTCTGCTGCGGTATGAGATCCTTAACCGATAGGACTGACGGACGACATCGGGAAAGTCCAACTCGTTTTGTATTATCATGAAATAGAATGATATTGACGATGATAACTCTTTGCACAACGCATCGTCTTCAGTGATGAAGCTACTTTATTTTGTGGGAAAGTGTGGCTGACCAAGCATAGACTGCCCATATAATTACACAAGTTAAACATTTTAAGCAAGCTTCTTCCACTAATTTCAGGACTGTCATATTAACTGATTAAGTGCGCTTCTTGTACCTGTATCTGAAGCTTTTATTCAATACTAGCTCAGTAACCAACTTTTATTCGTGTATCTCCTCCTTCTCCCTCTCCAGTCCGCCCGCTGGTGGATCCATCTTCGGACATACGAAACATCTCCAGATTTAGTGCGTTGCACATCCACTTTGGAACTTTATCACGGATGAGGTGTATTGTGGATCCACATCTAAACATTGCTCTGGATGTAACGCATGGTGGATCCACACTTGAACATTAACTCGGGACTACACTTGGTCTTGGGAGACATCCACGACACATTCACATACACATACATACAGAAAACAGAGTAAACGCACAGCAACTGTAGAACATGTGGTAAGAGGTGACTGGATGCATTTGAGTACAGTGCTATAGTATACTATACTGTCCAACCAGAAAAATTGTGCATTTCAACTGGGTGTTGACAACTGTACTACATTTCCAAGCAATTTTATAACACATGGTGAGAAGTGATGTCATGATCACATGTGCAGAAGTAACATGAAATAGATAAAGTTACGAAAAATACGTATAAAGTGAAGGAAAATACTCCAAAATGTGGGGGGAGGGGGAAATTGAGGGAGTACTTGCATGTGTTTTGCTCGGTACAGGAAAATTTTTGTACATGGGAACGAGTATGTGGCAGTAAGAAGAATTCGAGAAGTTGACGTGGAAGAACTTGAAACCATGGAACGAGTCACTTTTCGTCGACAGAGATAAGACGGCTGGAATAGAATGTTTTAATGTGGATGAGTGCCAAATATAGAGTAGTAAATTTATATATGTCGAAATGCAAGCCGTATTTGACCCCAAAATTATTGGCAACCACTTTAAAGATTTTAATAAAGTGTCCTTAGCTAAAGAGCGTTGTATTACCAGCTGTGGGATTTCAATGTACAACCACAGAATAGATCGCATGTTTGATTCTGTTCTGGACTGTTTCGGTGTTTGTAACTCTAACAAACAGTACTTACAATGTGCGTCTCTGTATTCTCCCACAACCGCGTGGTGCCAGCTAACAGATAACTCACAAACAGTTGCTGTGTCGTCTTTTAACAACGTTCTACTGTAAATCTATTTATGTAATTGTGATACAAGCGAGTTGACTGCTGTCTTTGATGCTTTCCTGGAAAAGAGGACCATCTGCCACTAAATTGAATTGCATCTGCGTTAAAGGATGTTAGAAAATGGATGGAGTGATCGGCTGAGATGGGGTTGTAAAGAGGTATGATTTAGTTGTAGACTGATGATAAATTTTAAGCCGGCCATTTATCACGTATTTCACCATTTTTTCCGTTGTCCTCTCGTGGTGTATCAGTTTTGTGGTATAACCTGTGTTCGACTCGTATAAAACTGCGTGTTCTGTGAGTGACTTACAGCACTCTCTACCTGAGCACATTAACAGCAAACCTCTCCAACCACAATAAAAGAACTTCCAACTCGTGTGTGATGAAACAGGTCCATCTATAGAAAACCTCTTTCAGTAGCCTCGCTTAGACGAACAAAGATTTAAGCGATTTGCTCCACTCCCCTGCTTCATCTTCTGCACAAATTGAATCTTCAGTTTCATATGGGAACGAAGTGACTGTTACTATACATTTCATGTCCGTCCTATTCAAAAGGCTTGCATGTAGATCATCGGGGAAAGGGCAAGTCTTCGGATTATTTAGTAGGTTGGTGCATAAGATGCGCAAAAATCCCCCTACAATATCAAACAGCACATGGGTATGTCAGCAATATGATCATACCGTGGAAAAAATATGAAAAACGTCATAAAATCGGTAAAATTCGAGGAAAGCCTAGTGTAATCACGAAAAATTGATGTGAAATACTTAAAAATTGTGGAAAATACAATGAAATACGTAAAATCCCCAAAAGATGATCAATCGTAATCGTAAATTAGTCACTTTGATTGAAGTACGAGGAACATGTAGATCGGTGTAGGATGCTGTGTGGTATACATTGATATATGTATTCCAGAGTTAACCGTGAGTGGATGTACTGTGCAGTCCTCTATCTACATTTGCAATCTACAGTATGAAATTCTCAAACTAGTGGAGATACAGAAATTGGGAAGCATACTGGTGTGTCATGGGTTGGTGTTAAAATTACGGAAAAAACTAGTAATATTAGTAAAATTTATTACACTGTCAGCTGAGGTGCTGACTGCAGTACATTGTGCCATATCGATGGTGTCTTTTCCAACCCATCCATCCACTGGTACACTGTTGATTACCACATAATGATTGGCTGATGCCACCTGTTTGAAATGGAGAGAGAGTCTTGGTGAGAGCAACCACTTCAGGGGATGGTCTGCACAAAAGAGTGATCATGTGCATGATTTCAATACGAGTAATCAATCGAAACAGAACACCGTGACATCTACTACCCAGATACTGTGGAAGATGAACTTAAATATAGAGGTCATCAATCACTTTCGTGTAGCTGTTTGGAAATGCTCCACAACGCTGCAAAAGTCTTAGAGTTTCCATATGACACGATGAATTGGAAATTTTTGTCAATGAGAAACATAGCCTTTGTCTTATTTCATTCATCCTGTGTGTTGTGAGAGCAGTAGCAGCATAATTTACACTGAGCAATGTCTAGCTTTCTGTGAAAGCCAGTGGATTGAGACGTGTTAATGTGATTTTGGTCAAGGTGGAAAAACAAAATATATGACGGTGTACAAAGTTACAGTCATACACTGCCTGGATGTGTTGCAGCAGAAAACACAATGTATCAGACAACAACACAGCGACCCTCTCTCGCGACTGATAGTCTGTGGGATATGATCCTCCTACAGTACAGGCGATGAAACTTTACACTGACCTGTGAAAGTGACTTTGATCACTGGCCACCTGCTCCAGTGGACCAACACATGTGTATTTAATGGGGTTGCCACATATGGCCAATGTCAACACACAGACAACACCTGTTTTCGATGTATCAGAAGAAAGAGATGCAGTAAAATCTTATCGAGTTAGTGGAGTTTTATAGTTTGCAATTTTTCTATGTCTGATGGTGCAAAATAATGAGGATAGAGAGAATTTTTGGGTGACAGACATGAATGCTCCCTGAGCGATGCAGATCTTCTTCAGACTGCAGTACCGGTATGTAGTTTGGAGAATTACTGTAATGCAGTCGCAAAATCCTCATCCTTCTTGCAGTTCCCGCAGTAGCTCATACTGTCTTTTCTACTAACACCTGTTGCAGGAGGAAGCTTCGTTGGCGGAGCTACAAAAACATGTCCCCATTTCCAGTGAGTAGAACAAAGCTTCAGGGACGATGGGGCAGAGAATGAGGAACAGTTACGAGATGCTGAGGAAGTATCCAAAAAGCCACACTGGAGTTTAGCTATATGGGATCCTTAGGTTCAAAAAAAGTGACTTGTTTCGTGATATGGGAGCATCACAAATATGACTCACCTGTCGCTGTGGTCCTTAAAAGACTTCTTCATAGGATTCACTGCAAGTATGTGCTTGAACACTATCAGTGACTCTTGAACCAAGACCGCTTTTTATACGGGATGACGATAACATTGTTATTGTGATTGTGTTCTTAATAGCACAGTCCTTACATGAAATGTATGTTGCCAGTGATATAATCCTTTTGCAGTTAGCTTAATATTCTCAGCCGACCGTTGTGATCGAGGGGTTCTAGGCGCTTCAGTCTAGAACTGTACGACCGCTACGGTCGCGGTTTGGAATCGTGCCTCGGGCATGGATGTGTGTAATGTCCTTAGGTTAGTTAGGTTAAAGTAGTTCTAGTTTCTAGGGGACTGATGACCTCAGATGTTGAGTCCCATAGTGCTCAGAGCCATTTGAACCTTTCTTTTTTTTAAATTCTCATTTCAGCTGCCTGGTGAGTGTTCTATCACCGCTGAAAAAAATTACTCGCCATACAAAGTGACTATCATGTTCAATTTAATTAATTGGGCTATAAATGTTATTTAATTAATCAGGCTATAAATTTTATATTAATGGCATAGTGTCTGGCGGGTGGAAGCTGTGGCTGGAGTACCACAGATATGATTTGGGAGTGGGAGTGGTAATCAGACATATTTTCATAGTGGTGATATCTTTTAAAGAAATTTTAATCTTCCACCTGTACAGGGAGACACGATCATCGTAATAAAATCAGATGTATTATCTACACATAAATTTATAAAGTTACATGTATTATAAGCCTCATATTTATAACTTCTCTGTGATGTTATCTGAAGAGACTTCGTATGTGGCGAAGCATTTGGTTACTTTAATGGAGTTCGAAAATGAGGAGGCATCCTGTAACAAGGTAGATCTTGGAGCTCCATCATGGGCCAAAAAGGAGTTTAATATTCTAATCAGGACATAAAACAAAACAAGCTGATTCGAACCGATTTGTTTTCTACCTGCTGAGAGAATACTAATAAATGTAGACTACACCACACTGTTACAGGATTTTCACAAGTAGCTATGTGAAAACGTGTGTGTGTATGTGTGCCCCTATTTCTTCTGTCTTGGAAAATAAACTGTATAAAAAGGAGAAACCTACATTTTGCGTGGAAAATAATTTGAGATGTATGGCCAACAACATTGCTGTCTCGGGTTTTCAAACTGGTGGGCAGGGGGGGTCTACGTTGAAATGGAACCGGTTAGAATTACTGGGTATATCCAAGACTCAGGTGTTTATTTCGCAGTGCACCGCATTTGGCGGTGTTTGTTTCACTGTACACCGCGACTTTCGGCAGAAGTGGTCACGAGGCTTCTGAAACTGTAAGTTGCGAATTATCTCAGCCCTTGATGGGCAGTTAAGTAAAAGAATGCACCAACCTGTCTGATCTAGCTTACAGCAGGGGAAGGGGGGGGGGGCTGGAGAAGTTAGCAGTGTGCTGGATTAGTGGGGATAGAAACGGACATGTGTAGTGTGTTGTACACTACTGCCCATTAAAATTGCTACACCACGAAGATGACGTGCTACAGACGCGAAATTTAACCGACAGGAACAAGATACTATGATATCAAATGATCAAATGATTAGATTTTCAGAGCATTCACACAAGGTTGGCGCCGGTGGCGACACTTACAATGTGCTGACATGAGGAAAGTTTCCAACCGATTTCTCACACACAAACAACAGTTGACCGGCGTTGCCTGATGAAATGTAGTTGTGATGCCTCGTGTAAGGAGGAGAAATGCGTACCACTACGTTTCCGAATTTGATAAAGGTCGGATTGTAGCCCATTGCGATTGCGGATTATCGTATCGCGACATTGCTGCTCGCGTTGGTCGAGATCCAATGACTGTTAGTAGAATATGGAATCGATGGGTTCAGGAGGGTAATACGGGACGCCGTGCTGGATCCCAACGGCCTCGTATCACTAGCAGTCGAGAAGACAGGCATCTTATCCGCATGGCAGTAACGGATCGTGCAGCCACGTCTTGATCCCTGAGTCAACAGATGGGGACATTTGCAAGACAACAACCATCTGCACGAACAGTTCGACGACGTTGGCAGCAGCATGAACTATTAGCTCGGAGACCATGGCTGCGGTTACCCTTGACGCTGCATCACAGACAGGAGCGCCTATTATTGTGTTCTCAACGACGAACCTGGGTGAACGAATGACAAAACGCCATTTTTCGGATGAATCCAGGTTCTGTTTACAGCATCGTGAAGGTCGCATCCGTGTTTGGCAACATCGCGTTGAACGCACATTGGAACCGTGTATTCGTCATCGCCATGCTGGTGTATCACCCAGCGTGATGGTATGGGCTCTGCCATTGGTTACACGTCTCGGTCACCTCTTGTTCGCATTGACGGCACTTTGAACAGTGGACGATACATTTCAGATGTGCTACGACCCGTGGCTCTACCCTTCATTCGATCTCTGCGAAACCTTACATTTCAGCAGGACAATGCACGTCCACATGTTGCAGGTCCTGTACGGGCCTTTCTGGATACAGAAAATGTTCGACTGCTGCCCTGGCCAGCACATTCTCCAGATCTCTCACCGTCTGGTCCTTGGTAGCCGCGCAACTGGCTCGTCAAAATACGCCAGTCACTACTCTTGATGAACTGTGGTATCGTGTTGAAGTTGCATGAGCAGCTGTACCTGTACACGCCATCCAAGCTCCGTTTGACTCAATGCCCAGGCGTATCAAGGCCGTTCTGACGGCCAGAGGTGGTTGTTGTGAGTACTGATTTCTCAGGATCTATGCACCCAAACTGCATGAAAAAGTAATCACTTTTCAGGCCTAGTATAATATATTTGTCCAATGAATACCCGTTTATCATCTGAGTTTATTCTCGGTGTAGCAATTTTAATGGCCAGTAGTGTAGAAGATTCAAAATGACGGGTGTTTGCACTGGACGTATTGATAACATTTCCTATCACTCCAGATGCCCTCCTAGGCAGGGTGTGGTGTACTCTGGCATATCTGCACATCCATGACCGCAGGAACTCTGACATCTAGGCATGACAACTTATTACTACGGATTGGATCGCGGTTTAAGTGTGTTGTTTATTGCTTCTCAATACATCACAGTGGGATTTGTTGTTGCTGTCACGCAGTATTCCCTTCCTCCTTCCAAGTGTAATGGAAAGGACCAATTTAGGAATTCTATAGTGCTTTAAAAAGCAATCACGATGTCTTAATCCGATTGATAGTAATCTCTGATATCTAGCCATGACAAATTATTACTAGCGTCTGGATCACTGTTTAAGTGTGTCACTTTTAGTGCTTTTCAATACATCATAGTGGACTCTGTTTTTCAGTGGTATTTGTAATTGTTACTATCCAATCGCATGGTAGGCCATCCCCCGTTCCGAATGTAGCGGAAAGAACCAATTTAGGAATTCTATAGTGCTTTAAAAACCCGATCGTGACGTCAAATTCCCGATTGCTGGCGATCTGTGACATCTATCCATGACAACTTATTACTACATATTGGGTAGATGTTTAAGTGTGTCATGTTTAGTGTTTCACAATCCATTGCAGTGGACTCTGTCTTGTAGAGGTACTTATTGTTGTTGTTACTTTCCCACCTTGCAGTAGGCGCTTCCACCTCCTTCCGAATGTAGCAGTGGGAACCAGTTTAGGAATTCTATAATGCTGTAAATACCCAATCGCAATGTCAAATTCTGACTGATCAATTTTTTTTTCGATAGTTATATTGCAAGCACGCTTTTGTCCAGCCCCTCCCACAAATTGTTTAGGGACATAGCATGCAACTGAGATGAAATTTGAAATTTCCGGATATGGAATTCATACCAAATGACCTAACTGTGTCAGTATCCACTGATAGGAGGCAAGGGAAAACAAATCCAGTAGGGTTTGGAAACTGAGTAGTTGCAGGATCGACTCCCACCAAATACTCCAATCCTAGCATCCACCAGTAGGAGCAAAGGAAAAACTGTCCCACACAAAGGGTTTCGATTTAATTAGTTAGTCAATCAATGTGATAGAGTGAGGGAATATTTCCAAGACATCCACAGCTGGGGGTTTACCAGGTAAACGCTGCTTTGTTAACAGTTCAGTCCACCTGTGACCGTCGGCATATGCAGATCCAGTAGTGGCACACGGCATGACATGGCGCTCCTTGAGAGAGAGAGAGAGAGAGAGAGAGAGAGAGAGAGAGAGAGAGATAGGGAGAGAGAGAGAGAGAGAGAGAGAGAGAGAGAGCACGTGTTTCAACAGGAGTGCCTCAGGTATCCATATAAAAGGTGTGCAGCCACCTGACACTTTTGTTCTGGGATTAACGTGGCACTTTACATAGCTTTGGGGCAGCTGATGACCGAAAGCAGTGCACTGAGTCTGCTGACATTTCCAGGTCTCTCTGGTGCGCCCCAGCTCTGGGCAGCCTGCACAGATGGCAAGACACGAGAGGATTTTCCACATAAGTTTAAGTAATCTTTGACAGTTTGATTACGAGGGCTATTCGGAAAGTAAGGAACGATAGGTCGCGAAATGGAAACCACAGTGGAAATCAAAACTGTTTTATTTGCAACAGTGAGCTTCAACTTCCAGCTACTTATCTCCATAGCCGCCGGTCCGATTTACACGTTTCTTCTAGCGTTGTACCAACTTTCCAATACCATCGTCGTAGAAGGCAGCCGCCAATGCTTTCCGCCAATTCTCTACGTTGGCCTACAGCTCGTTGTGTGCCAAAATGTTGTCTTCGTAGTCAGCGGTTTATGTGAGCAGAGAGGAAACTCAGAGGGAGACAATTACGGGCTGTATTGAGGGTAATCAAACATTTCTAATTGAAAACGATACAGGAGCATCTTCATTGCCACTGCAGAGTGCGGCTGAGAATTGTCTTGAAGAAGAAACCGCACGACAGTTATGTAATGTTGGCTGCATAGCTTCAGGCGTCATTTCTCGCCAGGCCCTCGTACTTGGCGGAAGACACGATTGTTCTAGGTATCTTTTTGTGCTCCCTGGGTGCTCAGAACTAAGAAGAACGACGTAACGCGATCGACGGGCGTACTAGAGACACTGCCCAGCACACCTGAGCAAAACTTCATCTGATTTTCACTGTGGTTTCCAATTCGCGACCGATCGTTACTTACTTTCTGAATAACCCTCGCACATGTTTCCTTCTATGACCAGAACGAAGAAGATCCACGATTGTTTAAATATTCCACAAACTTCAATCGATTTCTTGGCAAATTCTTTAAGTAAACCATATTCCACACACCACTTTGTATCCTGTATATTGTTCAAATAAACAGTATTCAATATACTGCAGTAAACTTTCAGTCAATTCTTTAAATAAATAAATAAACTATATTCCAAACACTGCCTTGTATCCCATAAATTGTTTAAATAAACAATATTCAACATATTGTCTAAATTGTTTAAACAATATTCCATACACTGCAATCAATTTTCCACCAATTTCTATACCTGAATAAATATACCTTTCATACACTACCTTGTATCCCAGAAATTGCTTAAATAAACAATATTCCACTCATTGTCTGAGTTGTTTAGACAATTTACTATACACTGCAATCGATTCCCCACCAAATTGTCAGTCAACTCAGTCTTTTCCCACCAATTTCCAGGTAGTGAGGGGGAAGGGAACGGATAGGCGTTTCCCAGAGTGGGCAGGTGTAATTAATTGGGCGAATTAAACCATTAGTGACGGAATTAATTTTTTCGTGATTTTTTTAAAAAAAAATCCAAGTGTAGACTCTCTGCCGGTCTTCCTGAATTTGGTTCTCTTTTTCTAGCGTTACGTCTCTATATCCGATGGGCATCCAATAAGTAATGCAACAAATTTTTTCCTCAGGCATGTACGCTTGAAAAACTGTGGAATTTGTCGTGGAACATAGTGTAATATTCTCGCTTCAGCCCCTATAGTTCCATAAAGTTCCGATAGGTGGGTAACTATATTCAGCCTTCAAAATTGCGTCTGTACCATAGATGAGTTCCATCTGTCATTGCTTTTCTTGTGGTGGAACTCCAGAGCGTCGCAGATGTTCATAGGTGCTTGCAAAATGTCTACGGAGACCTAACAGAAGCCGGCCTTTGTGGGCGAGCGGTTCTAGGCGCTTCAGTCCGGAACCGCGCTGCTGCTACTGTCGCAGGTTCGAATTCTACCGCGGGCATGGATGTGTTTGATGTCCTTAGGTTAGTTAGGTTTACGTAGTTCTAAGTCTAGGGGACTGATGACTTCAGATGTTAGTTCTCATAGTGCTTAGAGCCATTCGAACCATTTTGAACCTAACAGAAAACGATAAACAGTTACCCTCAGCGTGTTCATTACCACAAAAGTGCAAACGAATTTCTCCTTCTCGATGGCAATGCAACTCTTCACACACGTCTACGCACTGTAGAGGACCTCGAAAATCTTCACTGGACTGTTAGCCCTCATCAACCCTGCAGCACGCATCTCACACCTTCCGACTTCCATCGGTTTGTCCCAATGAAGACTGTACTCCGCAGGAAACAGTAGTGGTTGATGAAGAGGTTATTTATGCAGCAAGACGTTGGCTCTGACATCGAGCAGTAGAGTATACCACGCAGGCATACAGGTCCTCCCAGTAAGGTGGCGTAAAGCGGACACAATGAATGGACATTATCTTGAAAAATAGGGTGTTGTATCAAAAACAGCAAGGAATATGATAAGGGTTGGAATCCTGAAAAAAATCCAACCGGTTTCCAGAAAAAAATGTGTTGGATTACTTACTAGGCGTAATAAGTTGTAATAGTTATAGGTAAATAAATAGTATATCTAGTATGACTAACAGTGCTGTGCAAATTATCTACTTCCATTTCAGTGACGGCCGTGTCAGATGACGGGCATCAGCTGTTGTCGTTGACATAGTGTGACATCTACAAGGTAGATACCTATATCGTGTGTATCACGACCAGTGGTCGAATCTCTGAATGGTGCACGCTACTTTGGCAGGCAACTTCTCCTTTAGTTAGAGTGACAAAGTGTACATAGTCTGTGCTTTAAATGGCCCTTAGAGGCTTGTTAACAAATGATTCAAATAGCTCTGAGCACTATGGGACTTAACTTCTGAGGTCATCAGTCCCCTAGAACTTAGAACTACTTAAACCTAATTAACCTAAGGACATCACACACATCCGTGGCCGAGGCAGGATTCGAACCTGCGACCGTAGCGGTCGCGCGGTTCCAGACTGTAGCGCTTAGAACCGCTCGGCCACCCCGGCTGACAACAGCTTGTTAACAGACTGAACACTGTACCCAAGACATACCATCCTATTCACGACAGTAGACATGGTGTGCTCAACTGAACTGCATCGACTGTGAGGGTGCAAGTTTGCCTTTGCCTCCAATATACAGATGGCTGTACCAAGCAATTGCATGTTATAAAAAGTGTAGTGAGAAACATATTTCTGATCAGAACACAAAAAGTGTGCAAGGCATGAGAGAGGTTCTAAACCTTTTTTCGAGGACTTTGTCTTTCTTACTCACAAAAGGCGATTGAAATACCTGGACACTGTAAAGTCCCACTGGTTAGTGAGTAGTTAAAAATGGTTTAAATACCTGTGAATATCTTGATTTCAGTGTCCGTTGACGACTGCATACATGAGTTAAAATATGCTTGTTCAATAAATACAGGATACCATAATGGATTTCACTACAAAGATGTAGGTCATAACTGAAGTAAAGTATGTAGATTTATTCACTTCAAAACCTGTATCTTATGAGCTCATGATCAATCTTCGGTGTAATAAGCCTCGTTGTTCCTACTACAGCTAACGGATGGTAGCACATACTACACTGGCGATATTAAATAGTCCAGATGCAGTAATTTCATATAAATGCTTGTGTGTGGTCCCTTGCATTGTTCAACATATTATACTCAACGAAGTACGAATATAAAATCACATATTATTCTACCTTTTGCAATATTAAATCAAGCTGTTTAACACTCCGAAATAATCCATCACTGCACTGTTCTTATATGCTGTTTTAGACTATGTCCAACACTCGAGTTGCTTTATTGTAAATCCAAACGTGAATCATGCACGAAGAACTTATCTCAATTGTATGCACAGATTTTTCCTCTAGTGGGTCCAACACTCATCTGCCCTAAAAATACTCGAGGCCTAGTATTTATACTCTTCCTACAATTTACTACTGGTTATGATAATGCAGAACATAATTTGTAATATGAAACAGTTTTACATCATCAAACACTCTATAATATTCCCTACTTAGCTAGATAACCTTAAGACATTCTCTAAACACAGAAAAAACACATTAATATTGAAATTGGATAAATAAACATCTTAACATTGTTAAACAATCAATTATCTATATTTTGTTGATTAGACTCGAGATTTAATTCCTACCATTTACAGATGATGAGAACGAAATATATTATTCTTTTATCTAACTTTTTCCATATATTTATTTCCTGGATCTGATTCTGATTGTTTATGGTACAAAGAGTATTGTAACTACTATTGTTTGGTGTTGCTATTATTCTTCTTAAAGCCATTTTCCTATTATCGAAAAGTAATAGAATTTAATTATAGCTGGAGATTTAAGAGTATTGATCTAGTAATACATAATGCATGGATGGTAACCATACGCCTGGAATGTTACAACACCTATTAGCAGATATTATAGTGGGCCTGTCCACCCCTCGTTTTTGTGATGTTTGGAGTCGACTGGGATCTGAATGTGTGTGAGGAAAAACGGCAACTCACTGTAACTCAAGATTCAAAGCAGAGGGGTTCAGAGCGAACTTGACGTTCTTGTTCACCCCGAATGTGTTCCATTGGGTTCATGTCAGAACTCTGGGGAGGGCAGGGCAGGGTAGTCTATTTCAGGAACACTATCGTCCACAAACAATTGCCTCAAACGTACTGCTTTATGACTAGGTGCACAGTCATGCTGATAGAAGGAGTCATCGTCTCCGAACTCCTCCTCTAGTGTATGCAATACACATTCCCGTAAAATGTGTTCAAATGCTTGAGCATTTAGCGTTTTCGTAAGCACAATAAGGGGACCTCATCCTAACTACATCCCCATACCGTAACACCACTTTCTCCTCACTTCACTGTTGGCGCTGCACATAACGGCAGGTGAAGTTCTCCAGGCATTATCCAAACCCAAATCCTTCCATAGGATTATCACATTGTATAGCATGATTCATTATTTTGAATCATTCGCCACCAGCCTTCTGCTGTCCAGTGACATCACTCTCTATTCCACATCAAGTGTCACTTAACATTAACTACAGAAATGTGTGGCTTACCACTTGGCCACCGAACCCTGTTATTTTTAACTCGCAAAATGCAGTCATTGCGCCATCAGAACTACTGGCACGACTTTGGAAGTCACAAATGTTTACATCTGCTGATATCAAGCGATTGTTTTCAGTAAACCTCCGCAATGCTCGAAGGTCGCTCTCCGTTTATAGATGAGATTTGAATGTTCTTAGTTTAGCTGTGACTGTTCCTTCGTGTTTCCACACCACAATCACAACACCAGCAGTCGACTTGGGCAGCTTTAGATAAGTTGAAATGTCACTGCTGGATTTGTCATTAAGGTGGCATACACTGACTAGTCCACACAGAAGCCACTGATCCCTCATGACCGACCTATTTTCTTGTATACTATTTCTCTAATAATAACACAACTTTACGAACTAGAGGTTGTACAGAGTTTCAGGGAGAGAATTGGAGAAAGAAATACAGTAGAAAAAGAATGGGTAGCTTTGAGGGATGAAGTAGTGAAGGCAGCAGAGGATCAAGTAGGTAAAAAGACGAGGGCTAGTTGAAATCCTTGGGTAACAGAAGAAATATTGAATTTAATTGATGAAAGGAGAAAATATAAAAACGCAGTAAATGAAGCAGGCAAAAAGGAATACAAACGTCTCAAAAATGAGATAGAAAGGAAGTGCAAAGTGGCTAAGCAGGGGTCTATACAAGGGCGATGTAATTGAGGACAATATTATGGAAATGGAAGAGGACGTAGATGAAGATGAAATGGGAGATACGATACTGCGTGAAGAGTTTGACAGAGCACTGAAAGACCTGAGTCGAAACAAGGCCCCCGGAGTAGACAACATTCCATTGGAACTACTGAAGGCCTTGGGAGAGCCAGTCCTGACAAAACTCTACCATCTGGTGAGCAAGATGTATGAAACAAGCGAAATACCCTCAGACTTCAAGAAGAATACAATAATTCCAATCCCAAAGAAAGCAGGTGTTGACAGATGTGAAAATTACCAAACTATCAGTTTAATAAGTCACAGCTGCAAAATACTAACGCGAATTCTTTACAGACGAATGGAAAAACTAGTAGAAGCCGACCTCGGGGAAGATCAGTTTGGATTCCGTAGAAATACTGGAACACGTGAGGCAATACTGACCCTACGACTTATCTTAGAAGATAGGTTAAGGAAAGGCAGGCCTACATTTATAGAATTTGTAGACTTAGAGAAAGCTTTTGACAATGTTGACTGGAATACTCTCTTTCAAATTCTGAAAGTAGCAGGGGTAAAATACAGGGAGCGAAAAGCTATTTGCAATTTGTACAGAAATCAGATGGCAGTTTTAAAAGTCGAGGGACATGAAAGGGACGCAGTGGTTGGGAAGGAAATAAGACTGGGTTGTAGCCCCTCCCTGATGTTATTCAATCTGTATATTGAGCAAGCAGTGAAGGAAACAAAAGAAAAATTCGGAGTAGGTATTAAAATCCATGGAGAAGAAATAAAAACTTTGAGGTTCGCCGATGACATTGTAATTCTGTCAGAGACAAAAAAATGCCTCTGAGCACTATGGGACTTAACTACTGTGGTCATCAGTCCCCTAGAACTTAGAACTACTTAAACCTAACTAACCAAAGGACATCACACACATCCATGCCCGAGGCAGGACTCGAACCTGCGACCGTAGCAGTCGCGCGGTTCCAGACTGCGCGCCTAGAAAGGCTAGACCACCGCGGCCGGCTGTCAGAGACAGCAAAGGACTTGGAAGAGCAATTAAACGGAATGGACAGGGTCTTGAAAGGAGGATATAAGATGAACATCAACAAAAGTAAAACGAGGATAACGGATTGTAGTCGAATTAAGTCGGGTGATGCTGAGGGAATCAGATTAGGAAATGAGACACTTAAAGTAGTAAAGGAGTTTTGCTATTTGGGGAGCAAAATAACTGATGATGGTCGAAGTAGAGAGGATATAAAATGTAGACTGGCAATGGCAAGGAAAGCGTTTCTGAAGAAGAGAAATTTGTTAACATCGAATATAGATTTAAGTGTCAGGAAGTCATTTCTGAAAGTATTTGTATGGAGTGTAGCCATGTATGGAAGTGAAACGTGGACGATAAATAGTTTGGATAAGAATAGAATAGAAGCTTTCGAAATGTGGTGCTACAGAAGAATGCTGAAGATTAGATGGGTAGATCACATAACTAATGAGGAAGTGTTGAATAGGATTGGGGAGAAGAGAAGTTTGTGGCACAACTTGACCAGAAGAAGGGATCGGTTGGTTGGACATGTTCTGAGGCATCAAGGGATCATGAATTTAGCAATGGAGGGCAGCGTGGAGGGTAAAAATCGTAGAGGGAGACCAAGAGATGAATACACTAAGCAGATTCAGAAGGATGTAGGCTGCAGTAGGTACTGGGAGATGAAGAAGAATGCACAGGATAGAGTAGCATGGAGAACTGCATCAAACCAGTCTCTGGACTGAAGACCACAACAACAACAACACAACTTTATCCACTTCCTTTTACACTTACTGGTCTGCCTCTAGTGACATCTGGAGATCAATTTCGCATTATGTAGCGGTGTCCGTACACTTTTCATAAGATAGTGTATGTTCCATGTTATGGTGAAGATTTCCATACTGGTTACTTCTGGTTTCAAATAAATCCCACTGCTGATATGTTGTAGAGGCAACTGCTTTCTGAGTTCAGAGACTTCGATAGGAATGCTTCGGAAGTTAATTATAACAAATGGTTCAAATGCCTCTAAGCACTATGGGACTTAACATCTGAGGTCATCAGTCTCCTAGACTTAGAATTGAAACCTAATTAACCGAATGACATCACACACATCCATGCCCGAGGCGGGATTTGAACCTGCGACCGTAGCAGCAGCGCGGCTCCGGACTGAAGTGCCTAGAACCGCTCAACCACAGTGGCCGGCGATGTTAATAATTACATTTTAAAATTCCACGTATGCTATATGGCCTGCTGTTCTAATTTGTTTATCTATTGCGTGTTTGGTTTCTATTACGTGTGACGATGTTTCTCCTGACTTGACAAAACATGCGTTCTACACCCACTCTGCCTGTCAGTGATTTTTTGTAATGTGTAATAGACATCTGATCTACCGAGGGCGACTTTAAAAGAGTCCACCCAGTGTGCAGGCAGACGAGATCATCACAGGGCCGTTTAGTCTCTCAACTCGGGTCCACCACAAAGGACTCATCCAGTCCTTGGAACAGATCTGCAGATTGACAATTGAGACATGATGAGTGAGACTAGTTTATTTGCCACCTCCAGCAGTCTCCGTAAGGAACAATAATTTTCTTAGATCTCGGCCGACAGGCCTCTTTGGTGCATAAATGAGGAAAGAAAAAAACATTAGTTTTTGCTATTGCAAACAATAACTCTTGTCCACATTACATGAAAAGGTACATTGTTAACAAAGAGAAATTTACGCAAGGATAGTAACACGCAAATCCAGACATCTATAAAAACGGATGTCGGGCAACAATCGCTCTGGGGGTAACAACCACCTACATAACATAGTTAAGGAAGTGTGACGTCATAACTAGATGCGTGGAAAACTGCCGCATCATGCATGACGCTTGGAGTATTACTTCTGTACTACTAACAGTATTCCCAATAAATTTCATAGACAGTATCCACTGATACTGTTGAATGTACCTACAGAAGTATATCATGGTGCCAAACATAGATCAGGAGTTGTGACGTCATAAACTCTGAGATGCGTGAAAGACTGATGCATTGTGTGTGACTCTTAAATTTATTAATTCCTTTCTGCTAACTCTCTTCTCAACATATTTTGCATGTCGTATCTACATGTATCGCTGAATGTAACTACAAAATTCGTCATTGTATGGCACACAGAGATATGACATCATAAACACTAAGGTGTGTGAAAACTAGCACATCATACTTGAAGTTTAAATTTATTACTGCTATGCTACTAACTCTATAACAACATATTTCGCAGACAGTATCCTCATTTCCCACTGAATGTAGCTACACAAATACATCACTGTACGACACACCTACAGTGAAACTGTACTTCATTCATAAATAACAAGTTACAAGCAGCAGCTGTTTTCTGTGATTTGTCAAAGGCATTCGATTGTGTAAACCACAACATCCTTTTAAATAAATTAGAGTTCTATGGTGTCACGAGCAGTGCTTCGAAATGGTTCAAGTCATACCTCGCTAACAGGAAAGAAAGGGAGTCAGTGAAAGTGACTAGTGAATTAAGTCATCAGTCATCATCAGAATGGGAAGAAATTACATGTGGTGTGCCACAAGGATCCATCTTAGGGCCATTGCTTTTTCTTGTGTACATTAATGATCTCTCATCAGTTACACTGCCAGAAGCAGAGTTCGTTTTGTTTGCAGATGACACAAGTATTGCAATAAGTAGTATGTTGAGTGTAGTTCGAGAAAGATCTGCTAATGATATTTTCATGGACATTAATAAATGGTTTAAAGCCAACTCACTGACATTAAACTTCGAAAAGACTCACTATACGAAATTCAGAACCTGTAAGAGGTTTCCACCCAGCATATGCATAAAGTATGAAGAAGAGCAGATAGAAGAGGTCGACAGTCTTAAATTCCTGGGATTACAACTTGATAATAAATTCAGTTGGTAGGAGCACACCACAGAACTGCAGACACGCCTTAACAAATTTGTACTTGCAATTCGTGTGTTAGCAGACATAGGCGACATAAAAATGAAAAAGCTTGCATACTTTGCCTACTTTCATTCTATAATGTCATATACCGACAATCCTTCTTTCCACGTACAATACGAGACTGGAATAGAAGGGAGAACCGATAGAGGTACTCAGGGTGCCCTCCGCCACACACCGTCAGGTGGCTTGCGGAGTATGGATGTAGATGTAGATGTAGATGGTATAACATTTTGGGGTAACTCTTCAAGTCAAACAAAAGTTTTCAGAGTCCAAAAGCTCGTAATACGTATTATTTGTGGAGTAAATTCACGGACATCCTGTAGAAACCTATTCAAAGAACTGGGTATACTAACTACTGCCTCTCAGTATATTTACTCTAATGAAATTTGTCCTAAATAATATATCTCTTTTTCCAACAAATAGCTCAGTTCATACATACAATACCAGGAACAAAAATGATCTGCACAAGGACTTAAAACTACTTACTTTAGTTCAAAAAGGGGTCCACTACTCAGGAACACTCATCTTCAATAATTTGCCAGGAAACATAAAAAATTTAGTTACAAATAAAGATCAGTTTAAAAGTAGCCTGTAAGACTTACTAGTGGCCAACTCCTTCTACTCCATTGATGAATTTTTTAATAGAAACATACAGGGTGTTACAAAAATGACCGGTATATTTGAAACGGCAATAAAAACTAAACGAGCAGTGATAGAAATACACCGTTTGTTGCAATATGCTTGGGACAACAGTACATTTTCAGGCGGACAAACTTTCGAAATTACAGTAGTTACAATTTTCAACAACAGATGGCGCTCCAAGTGATGTGAAAGATATAGAAGACAACGCAGTTTGTGGGTGCACCATTCTGTACGTCGTCTTTCTGCTGTAAGCGTGTGCTGTTCACAACGTGCAAGTGTGCTGTGGACAACATGGTTTATTCCTTAGAACAGAGGATTTTTCTGGTGTTGGAATTCCACCGCCTAGAACACAGTGTTGTTGCAACAAGACGAAGTTTTCAACGGAGGTTTAATGTAACCAAAGGACCGAAAAGCGATACAATAAAGGATCTGTTTGAAAAATTTCAACGGACTGGGAACGTGACGGATGAACGTGCTGGAAAGGTAGGGAGACCGCGTACGGCAACCACAGAGGGCAACGCGCAGCTGGTGCAGCAGGTGATCCAACAGCGGCCTCGGGTTTCCGTTCGCCGTGTTGCAGCTGCGGTCCAAATGACGCCAACGTCCACGTATCGTTTCATGCGCAGATTTAACACCTCTATCCATACAAAATTCAAACGCGGCAACCCCTCAGCGCCGCTACCATTGCTGCACGAAAGACATTCGCTTACGATATAGTGCACAGGATTGATGACGGCGATATGCATGTGGGCAGCATTTGGTTTACTGACGAAGCTTATTTTTACCTGGACGGCTTCGTCAATAAACAGCACTGGCCCATATGGGGTACCGAAAAGCCCCATGTTGCAGTCCCATCGTCCCTGCATCCTCAAAAAGTACTGGTCTGGGCCGCCATTTCTTCCACAGGAATCATTGGCCCATTTTTCAGATCCGAAACGATTACTGCATCACGCTGTCTGGACATTCTTCGTGAATTTGTGGCGGTACAAACTGCCTTAGACGACACTGCGAACACCTCGTGGTTTATGCAAGATGGTGCCCGGACACATCGCACGGCCGACGTCTTTAATTTCCTGAATGAATATTTCGATGATCGTGTGATTGCTTTGGGCTATCCGAAACATACAGGAGGCGGCGTGGATTGGCCTCCCTATTCGCCAGACATGAACCCCTGTGACTTCTTTCTGTGGGGACACTTGAAAGACCAGGTGTACCGCCAGAATCCAGAAACAATTGAACAGCTGAAACAGTATATATCATCAGCATGTGAAGCCATTCCGCCAGACACGTTATCAAAGGTTTCGGGTAATTTCATTCAGAGACTACGCCATATTATTGCTACGCATGGTGGATATGTGGAAAATATCGTACTACAGAGTTTCCCAGACCGCAGCGCCATCTGTTGTTGACAATTGTAACTACTGTAATTTCGAAAGTTTGTCTGCTTGAAAATGTACTGTTGTCCCAAGCATATTGCAACAAACGGTGTATTTCTATCGCTGCTCGTTTAGTTTGTATTGCCGTTTCAAATATAACGGTCATTTTTGAAACACCCTGTATATTCGTACTATTAGTATTGTTATTTCAGCATTAAAAAAAATTTACATGTTCCACATCCACAAGGATCTCTCTCCTTATTTCAGCTTAATTTTTTTTTTTAAATTGACATGTTCCACATCCACTAGGATCTCCTCAGCACGGATCTATGGAACGAAAAACTAATCTAATCTAATCACACAATTCAAGAGAGATGATGTCATAAACACTGCGAAACGTGAAAGATTTCCGCATCATGCATAAAGTTTTATTACATTTGTTCTATACTACTAGTAGACTCGTACAGTCGAGTCAAATTAAGGAAATCGCTGACACACTTTTGACAGCTTTCAAGTGCGAAGCGCAAGCGGCTTGCACAGGCGAAAACAGTAGCCGACTGTAGAGCTATAAAGAGGCGTTGCCATAGAGACGTTTAGAAAAACGCGTTGTAGACACGCGAAGCAGCTGCGCCAAGCGTACAGCAGTTGATGGGATCGTGTTTCTTACTCGTAATTTGGATACTGTACTTATGCACTTGTACTGTTTCATAATTTCAAGGCGTTTTCACGAATTTTTTTCAATACTTCACTACAAAAACAGTTATTTTTTTAGTTTCTAATTTAAAATTTTCAAATGTATACTTCGCCAATTCCGGGTTTGATGAAAGAAACAAAATATATTGTATGTAAAATTTCAGAAAAACTGAATTGTTATACTTTTTTCCCGCTTTATAAAATATATATAGAAAACTATTCCACTCATTCTGAAGAATGCCGCTGTATACAAAATCACACGGATATTTCCACCTTTCAATCACAAATACACTCCTGGAAATTGAAATAAGAACACCGTGAATTCATTGTCCCAGGAAAGGGGAAACTTTATTGAAACATTCCTGGGGTCAGATACATCACATGATCACACTGACACAACCACAGGCACATAGACACAGGCAACAGAGCATGCACAATGTCGGCACTAGTACAGTGTATATCCACCTTTCGCAGCAATGCAGGCTGCTATTCTCCCATGGAGACGATCGTAGAGATGCTGGATGTAGTCCTGTGCAACGGCTTGCCATGCCATTTCCACCTGGAGCCTCAGCTGGACCAGCGTTCGTGCTGGACGTGCAGACCGCGTGAGACGACGCTTCATCCAGTCCCAAACATGCTCAATGGGGGACAGATCCGGAGATCTTGCTGGC
This sequence comes from Schistocerca gregaria, assembly GCF_023897955.1. NCBI lineage: Eukaryota > Metazoa > Arthropoda > Insecta > Orthoptera > Acrididae > Schistocerca > Schistocerca gregaria. The sequence goes on from NC_064927.1 coordinate 373,386,942, forward strand.
CACGGTAGTTGACTTACACCTTCTAGAGTACGTTGGGTGGCACGGGATACATGCGGATGTGCATTGTCCTGTTGGAACAGCAAGTTCCCTTGCCGGTCTAGGAATGGTAGAACGATGGGTTCGATGACGGTTTGGATGTACCGTGCACTATTCAGTGTCCCCTCGACGATCACCAAGGGGTGTACGACCAGTGTAGGAGATCGCTCCCCACACCATGATGCCGGGTGTTGGCCCTGTGTGCCTCGGTCGTATGCAGTCCTGATTGTGGCGCTCACCTGCACGGCGCCAAACACGCATACGAACATCATTGGCACCAAGGCAGAAGCGACTCTCATCGCTGAAGATGACACATCTCCATTCGTCCCTCCATTCACGCCTGTCGCGACACCACTGGAGGCGGGCTGCACGATGTTGGGGCGTGAGCGGAAGACTGCCTAACGGTGTGCGGGACCGTAGCCCAGCTTCATGGAGACGGTTGCAAATGGTCCTCGCCGATACCCCAGGAGCAACAGTGTCCCTAATTTGCTGGGAAGTGGCGGTGCGGTCCCCTACGGCACTGCGTAGGATCCTACGGTCTTGGCGTGCATCCGTTCGTCGCTGCGGTCCAGTCCCAGGTCGACGGCACGTGCACCTTCCGCCGACCACTGGCGACAACATCGATGTACTGTGGAGACCTCACGCCCCACGTGTTGAGCAATTCGGCGGTACGTCCACCAGGCCTCCCGCATGCCCACTATACGCCCTCGCTCAAAGTCTGTCAACTGCACATACGGTTCACGTCCACACTGTCGCGGCATGCTACCAGTGTTAAAGACTGCGATGGAGCTCCGTATGCTACGGAAACTGGCTTACACTGACGGCGGCGGTGCACAAAAGCTGCGCAGCTAGCGCCATTCGACGGCCAACACCGCGGTTCCTGGTGTGTCCGCTGTGCCGAGCGTGTGATCATTGCTTGTACAGCCCTCTCGCAGTGTCCGGAGCAAGTATGGTGGGTCTGACACACCGGTGTCAATGTGTTCTTTTTTCCATTTCCGTGAGTGTATTACAGTGCGCTGTCACGGTGCGTATAGTCGCTAATGACATCACAATTTAAGAAGAACAGTGCTGTATATACCTAGAACACTAGAGGGGAAAATTATCTGTACTACCCACTGTTTCGGCTGCCAATGGCTCACAGAGGAGTGCAATAAGCAGCAACAAAATGTTTTGCTCATTTGCACAGTAACATAAAATGTCTGAAAGGTTGCGAACCAAATTTTAAATATGATTTAAAATTATTTTTAATGTAAAACACCTCCTATTCCACTGGCGGATTTCTACTTCAAAACTGATACCCAGCAAAAAAAAAAAAAAAAAAAAAAAAAAAAAAAAAAAAGTGTAATTGCATATGTAGGATTTAAAAAAAATAATGAGTTCATTGATGTTAACACTAATCATGTAAACATATCGTGTAAACTCACTCGTTCCACATCATTTTGGTAAAATAACCGTTGAAATGATTTATGGAAGATTTAACTATCTGTGGTGTTTATGTTGTCTCACGCGTAGCTCTGGCTGGCCGAGACTGACATGCACACGAAAAATCGTTTGTTTTGAAAGGTTCATTGTTATTGGTCCAGAGCAAGCAAAGACGTCAACAGATTTCCGTAGGTGAACATGTATGTGTGAGCGAATTACAACTTTGTTTGCTGTGGAGGGATGCCCCCCCCCCCATTCCCCCGTGCCCCCCTCAATTTCAAATTTTCGTATGAGTGCCTTTTGCACCAGCCACAGAGTTGGACACGATTGCACGTACATCTTGTTAAAAGCAGCGGAAAATGCCTCTATCATAGCACAAAAAGCGAATATGCTCCTCTTTATTAAAGTACTCTGACTGAAAAGTGGGGGTACCAGCTACCTCGTTCTACCTTCCCCAGAAACTTCAAATTTTTTTAAAAAATATTGGCATGCAAACATAGTCGCACTCTTTTTAAAAGTATGTTTTATACTTCTGTCAATCGGGGAAAGGACGACTATAAATATCCTAAAGTCAGTGTACCATGCTCTTTTTCACTCAATCATAACATATGGCCTCATATTCTGGGGCCACAGTTCTGACTCCAACAAAATATTTAAGCTCCAAAAGAAATCTGTCAGGATAATGTTATTTAAAAAGCAGAGAGACTCGCATAAACAAATATTTCGAAAACTAAGTATTTTTCCACTTCCATGCTAGTACATATTGGAGATACTAAGTTTTACCAAGCTATATATTGGCAGCCTGAAGCAGAATCTTGACTATCACCAGCACGACACTACAGGGGAATACTTGCTGATACAGTTTCCCCATTCTTCCAAATTATATGCTGTTAGTGGGGATTAAAAAATTTAGGCTTAAATCGATATTATTAAAATATTGTTTTTATAACTTACGTGAATATTTTGAATGTGATTTTTCTATGTAATATCTTTGCACAGTTATCTTTCTGTACTATAATTCATCTTCAAAAAGTAAACTTCTGTAAGGCCTAATTGACTGTTATAAATTAATCTACTTGTATGTACTTATTATATTTATCTAGTAAATCTTTTTATAAATTATAAGTTATACTTATCTGTACTTAATTTCATTTTTAATGTATCCACAAATTTTATTTTTAATTTTCAACAACTTGTGAGTATACTAATACTATATCTTGTAATCTATAACTATTATACAATTGTGTAAGTCTAGGTGTATTTAATTTGGTGTTTTGAATTTTTTAAATGTTTAGCTACTATAATGTGCTCTCTGTACACAAAATGATTCAGCGTATCAATAAAGAATGAATGAATGAGTGAACTTGCAACTCACCTCGAATTCCCACAAGCTCCCCTAACTGTAACTCGCTCTCACTCCCTAGCCCATTGCTGTCAAGTCTCTCATTTTCATCCACTCCCAGTTGCTGCGTCTCACTCACTCATTTGGCCCAACTCATTGTCATTATCTCTTTGTGTCTCTCTGTTACTGTCTCCTGCCTCACAGCCACAGTCACCTTCATTCTTTCCTACTACTAGTACCTCCTCTTCCTGCCTCCCCTTTGCTGTCTCTTACTGCTACTACCTCATTCATTCTGTCCCACTGTTGCTGTCTCTTCTCACTGTCACTATATCTCTCTTCCTCGTTGTCATTCTCATAGACTCTGTCTCTCATTATCACTGGCTCTCACCTGCTTCTACTTTCTCCTTCTCTTTATTCCTCTCCCATTGGCACTGTCTCCCTCACTCTCTTCCTAGAACTGTTCTCTCACTGTCTGCTACACTCTGCTGCCACTATGTCCCTCTCTCTCACATACTGCTATTGTCTCATTCGATCTTTTTATATAACAACCACTGTCTACTATCTTCCAGTACTTGTTACCTCTCCATCTCTTTCCTGCTGCTACTGTCACCTTCCCTCTCAACATGTGCTACAATAGGGGCATTTTTTCGCTGGTCTCTCTCTTTTCCCTGCCACAACTGGGCGTGGCACTCATGGAAAAAAATTATGTATCGGTATAATTTTGACAGTTTATCTACTTGAAGCTGAAATAATGCAAAACTAATTTTACGGCTCAGACAGGGTTTTACACGCACAAAAATATTTCATGTCCTTCAGTACTACAGTGTGGAGTTTCCATAACCCTTCTGATGATAATTGAGACACTTGACACTCCTCCGTGCCGTGTCACTTTGTAAACTACGTTTTCGCCTCACATCACATTTTACATGCATATTTTACGTTCACAAGTAGCGTAACATTGAACCTCTATCTCTCAGAAATGGATACGAATATCTAGAAATTTTCAGATTTATTCTAGATCAGAATCATGGGAGTATACCATAAAAATTACATCAATTTGCCGTGCACAACCATCTTGGTATCCACGACCGGGGTTTGGGTGGCTCCTGAAGGCGAAAAAATGGCAAAAAACGCTTTTTGGTTATTTCCTCAGGAAGATCTGTTTAGTTCAAATGCGTTATTCATTTATTCTCATATTCATTCACTAGTATACCCGTCAATTTAATTAAATCATGGCTTTATAACAGGTATATCTGTCATCAATCAATCAATTTAATTTTTACTTGCATATTTTACATGTACAAGTAGGATAACTTTGAACCTCTGTATCTGGGAAAACGATAAAGATAGCAAAAAAAATTTTCAATGTTGTTAGAGATCGGATCTTAGGAATACATCGTAAGAAGTTCAGCTATTTGATGTGCGTAGCCATCTTGGAATCCGAGGCTGGGGTTCGGTATCCAAAAATCATCATTGCAAAAAATTTTTAAGACTGCGGGTAATACAATTTGATGAATCGTTTCTGCAAAATGCATTATTCAATCATTCATCACGGGTATACCCGTCAATTTAAACTAGGCGATATCACAGATATAACCATCACCATCAGTCAATTTATTCAGCAAATTTTACGTGCTTATTTTACTCATACCAGTAGTGTAGATAAAGACATCAAGAATATTTTCAGGGTGTTTGTAGATTTGGATCTTAGGTATACATCGTAGCAATTTCAACTATTTACTGTGCACAGTCGTCTTGGTACCCGCTCCTGGCGTGTGGTCCACTGCTGACGGCGGAAAAATGGCGAAAAACACCTTCTTGCCGGTTTTGTCGGGAACCACCCATGAATTTACGCAAATAAATCACTCTGTAATTCATTCATTCACGGGTCTATTTAATTAAATCAGGAGTTTTTCACGGCTATACCCGTCATCAACCAATCTGTTTAACTTTTACGTGCATGTTTTACGTGTAGAATAGGGTAACCTTGAACCTCAGCATCTGGGAAGTTTTCAGGATTGTTCGAGGTCGGTATCTGAAGAGCACATAGTAAAACTTTCAGCCATTTCCTGTGCATCCTCTGGTGGGTTTTGGTCCGCTGGTGACGACGAAAATATGGTAAAAAACCCTTTTTAGGTTTTTTTCCAAGGAACCGCCCGTGAATTGATCGTGCCTCCATAAGTCCCATCAATCCAACAATAGAACACACTACATGCAAATAGAACCAATCGATTTGTTCCATTTGCCTAAACAGAGCAAGTATGTAATATTCGTACTTTGAGCCTTCACTGTAGGATAGTGACACTAAGAAAATCCTTCTGTTGGATATAGAAATGGTCCCTAGCCCAAGGGCTGTCCTAAACACTTGACCCTACCTTTTCACCACCAAAGAACCCGCGGCATGAGCCCCGGAAAATCTCGTTTTTATGAGCGACGTTTTGGAACATATTGTTAAGCTTACTGTTCATGCATACTGATAATTCACATTTCTTTACCATTCCTGGAGAGATAGTTCGGTGTAGAGTTGGGCAATCATGTGGAGCACTCTAGAGATTTGGTGGCGGCCCCAGCTGCCTAGTATGTTCCATAACCGTGCCGACAACTCACTTGGCTCGGCATCTCACTGGCCCGCCACATGCAAATGCAAGGGAGAGTTCCCCATAATCTAGGTGTGCGTTTCTAGCAGTGTGCCAATTATTATACTTACCGTATTTATACTTGTCTTTGGGTGAAAGTAATGCAAATCTGTAAAACTGCGATGCTTAAGAATTTTCCTTTGACCGCCACGTCCTGATGTCCTATAGTTCATTAATATTTACTGGAATATGCCATGACGTCATTATTTATATCAATCCCAACAAGCTAACCTCATCAAGCTGACAGATACACACAGTTCAGGTGGAAGCGTGGACAGACTGTCACTTTGCTAAAAAAAAAAAAAAAATCTAATAACTAGCAAGAACCATATTTAGAAACAATGTCTTCCATTGTAATGAACATATTTTTGTCTTGCACCTTCCTGGACACATTTGTACACTATTTTTGCGTAATATGTCGTGACATCATTAATTTACCACACACTTCATTACGTTAGTATTTCCAGCGATTTTGCATTATGTATCGTGACGTCATTGATTTGGCCACACACAGCACTGTCATAATGTCTTACCAATGTTCATGACTATATTCAACAGGCCCGTGTTAGAGGAGTTCTCTACCCTGCAGTATACACGTTGTCCCTCTGTTGCTTAGATGTATCTACCTCAAATGACTCTCAGTGGTTGGACATACTGGTCACCTCTCTAGGTGTGTGTTTTGAAGCGATGTACCAATACTTACAGGCACAGTAACTTTCATGACAGCACACACTCCGCTGCAGAGTGAAAATCTCATTTTGTAAATAGTAACTTTGGTTGGAAATCACTAAACCTCACATATTTGCTATGATAACATAAATTTATTGATGTCATTATTTCTATCAACACACTCATTTAATATATAAACTATGACATCACACACAGATCATTTAGTGGTGGCTTAGCCATGGTTTATCTATTGCAGTGTAGTATTTCTTTACATACAGAATTTTAAACTGGAAGTCAATAGTGCTTATAGAATTACCTATGACATCATTTTTGTACCAGCAAGTTCATTTCTGATACATACACTATGATATCATACAGACACTAGTAATGTAGGGATGGCTTACCAGTGGTAAATAATTCAGGTATGTGCTACATTATAACTGGCTGAGAATATCGTGACCACCGGGAGCGGTGTGGTGAACTTTCCCTAACTGTATTAAATCTTGGAAAAATTTTGAAAACATGGAAAAACACTTGAAGTTGCGGAAAATAAGGAAAAATACGAAAATGAGTGTAAAACACATACAAGTATTGAAAAATTGTGGGAAAAATTGTAATATTGTGAGTGAATGAGAGTACCTACAAACTGCCAGGTGTGGTCTCTGCTGGAGCCTTTAATGACGAAGTACTGGAATTGTTATTATGAAGCGCAACTGAAGTGATGTGACTTAATGTAAGTACAACGATTTGTTATTGTTGTTGTTGTTGTCTTCAGTCCTGAGACTGGTTTGATGCAGCTCTCCATGCTACTCTATCCTGTGCAAGCTTCTTCAACTCCCAGTACCTACTGCAACCTACATCCTTCTGAATCTGCTTAGTGTATTCATCTCTTGGTCTCCCTCTACGATTTTTACCCTCCACGCTGCCCTCCAATGCTAATTTTGTGATTGTCCATGTTTCACTTCCATACATGGCTACACTCCAAACAAATACTTTCAGAAACGACTTCCTGATACATAAATCTATATTCGATGTTAACAACTTTCTGTTCTTCAGAAACGCTTTCCTTGCCATTGCCAGTCTACATTTTATTCCTCTCTACTTCGACCATTGTCAGTTATTTTACTTCCTAAATAGCAAAACTCCTTTACTACTTTAAGTGTCTCATTTCCTAATCTAATTCCCTCAGCATCACCCGATTTAATTTGACTGCATTCCATTATCCTGGTTTTGCTTTTGTTGATTTTCATCTTATATCCTCCTTTCAAGACACTGTCCATTCCGTTCAACTGCTCTTCCAAGTCCTTTGCCATCTCTGACAGAATTACAATGTCATCGGCGAACTTCAAAGTTTTTACTTCTTCTCCATGAATTTTAATACCTACTCCAAATTTTTCTTTTGTTTCCTTTACTGCTTGCTCAATATACAGATTGAATAACATCGAGGAGAGGCTACAACCCTGTCTCACTCCTTTCCCAACCACTGCTTCCCTTTCCTGCCCCTCGACTCTTATGACTGCCATCTGGTTTCTGTACAAATTGTAAATAGCCTTTCGCTCCCTGGATTTTACCCCTGCCACTTTCAGAATTTGAAAGAGAGTATTCCAGTCAACATTGTCAAAAGCTTTCTCTAAGTCTACAATTGCTAGAAACATAGGTTTGCCTTTTCTTAATCTTTCTTCTAACAAATTATTAACAAATAGATAAAGCTTGATCTTCTCCCTGTGCTGCCCCACTCCAAGGTGAACACCATCCACTCAAGTGTCACAGTTATAAAAGATGAAGATGGGATGAAGGGTGCTTTAATCTCATTGGTCCAGATGGAAAGGGAAGGGGTTGGGGTTCCCCTCAGTGACCTTGGTCAATCCTCAGTGGTTCTCAGGGAAGGGGTTTGTGGGAGTGACCTTGATTATAAGTCGCCCAAGTGTATAACTTGACACCAGAAGTCCTTATCAGTGACAATGAGGTGAGGTAGTTATATGACCCAGTTCTGTCCTTGTTGTATTACTTCACTCAGTGTTTGAGAGTGAAACAGTAAAGAAACAGCTTGAAGGTGGTTCATTGAACCCTCTGCCAGGCACTTTATTGTTGATAGTAGAATAATCATGTTGATGTTGATGTAGAAATTGAGAATGTGTGGAGCATTATGTGTAAGGCCTGACAACCATCATGGGATTTTGACAATCTAATGCACCAGTCATGGAATTTGTCATGATATTCCTCTGCAGGACATCTACCAACTCTGTTAATCAATGTCAAGCTGTATAGCTGCTTGTATAAGGGCTGAGGTGGACCAATGCATTACTGACTTACTCAGTTTGTGAAGATATTTCTCTTGAATGAATCATCCATTTTTTCTGAAACTGTAATAATTTGTCTGTCTGTACATCCACATCACATCTACTGATTTCTATCAAATTTAGTTAATATCTTCATGGCGCACCTTTTTGTTTTTCTTAGAGTGGACTTCAGTGTATGAGATATATTTTTGTGATCCACATGGTTAATGGCTTTGGTAAGCTCACAAATTATACCAAAAGGATAACAGATCTTATAGCAGTGCCAGCTCTTCTTTTAAGTTCTTTGTTGTCTCTGACAAAATTACAGTGTCATCAGAAAACCTCAAATTTTTTATTTCTTCTCCCTGAATTTTAATTCCTACTCCAGATTTTTCTTTTTTTCCATTACTGCTCGTTCATTATATGCATTGAATAACATCTGGAATAGGCTACAACCCTCTCTCACTCCCTTTTCAACTAGTGCTTCCCTTTCATGCCCCTCATCTCTTATAACTGCCAGCTGGTGTCTGTATGAATTGTAAATAGTGTTTCACTCCCCGTATTTTATCCTTACCAACTTTATAATTTGAAAGAGAGTATTCCAAATGACATTGTCTAAAGCTTTCTCTAAGTCTACAAATTCTATAAATGTAGGCCTGCCTTTCCTTAACCTATCTTCTATGCGAAGTTGTAGGGTCAATATTGCCTTGAGTGTTCCTACATTTCTCTAGAGTACAAACTGATCTTCACTGAGGTCAGCTTCTACCAGTTTTTCCTTTGTTCTGTAAAAGATTCAAGTTAGTATTTTGCAACTGTGACTTATTAAACAGATAGTTTGGTAATTTTCACACCTGTCTGCACTTGCTTTCTTTGGAATTGGAACTGTTATATTATTCTTGAAGTCTGAGGGTATTTCATCTTTCTCATACATCTTGCTTGCCAGATGGAAGAGTTTTGTCATGTCTGGCTCTCCGAAGGCTATCAGTAGCTCTAATGGAATGTTGTCTACACCTGGGGCCTTTTTTCAACTTGAGTCTTTCAGTGCTTTGCCAAATTCTTCACACAGCATCATATCTCCCTTCTCATCTATGTTTATGTCCTGTCCCATTTCCTTAATATTGCCCTCAAGTACATTTCCCTTGTATAGACTCTCTATATACTCCTTCCACTTTCCTGCTTTCCCCTCTTTGATTAGGACTGATTTTCCATCGGAGCTCTTGATATTCATACAGGTTGTTCTCTTTCCTCCCAAGGTATCTCTAACTTTCTTGTAGGCAGCATCTATATTACCCCTAGTGATATATACTTCTACATCCTTACATTTGTCCTCTAGCCAGTCCTGCTTAGTCATTTTGCACTTCCCGTTGATTCACTTTCACCTGCTTCATTTACTGCATTTTTATATATTCTCCTTTCATTGATTAAATTCAATATCCCTTGTGTTACCCAAGTATTTCTACTAGCCCTTGTCTTTTACCTACTTGATTCTCTACTGCCTCTCCTCTCTCAAAGCTACCCATTCTTCTTCCACTGTATTCCTTTCCCTTGTTCTTGTCAATCATTCCCTAATGCTCCCTCTGAAACTCTCTACAACCTCTGGTTCTTTCAGTTTATCAAGGTCCCATCTCCTTAAATTCCTGCCTTTTTGCAGTTTCTTCAGTTTTAATCTGCAGTTCATATCCAATAAATTGTGGTTGAGTCCACATCTGCCCCTGTAAATGTCTTTCAATTCAGTACCTGATTCCAAAATCTCTGTCTTACCATTATATAATCAATCTGAAACCTTATGGTGTCTCCAGGTTTCTTCCATGTATACAACCTTCTTTCATGATTCTTCAAACAAGTGTTAGCTATGATTAAATTATGCTCTGTGCAAAATTCTACCAAGTGGCTGCTATTTCATTCCTTTCTCCCAGTCCATATCCACCTAATACTTTTCCTTCTCTTCCTTTTCCTATTATCGAATTCCAGCAACCTTTGACTATTAAATTTTTGTCTTCCTTAACTACTTGAATAATTTCTTTTATCTCATCATACATTTCCTCATTTTCTTCATTATCTGCAGAGCTAGCTGGCATATATACTTATACTACTGTGTTGGGTATGGGCTTAACTTCTATCTTGGCTACAATTATGCATTCACTATGCTATTCTTAGTAGCTTACCTGTGTTCCTATTTTGTTATTCATTATTAAACCTACTCCTGCATTACCCCTATTTGGTTTTGTGTTTATAACCCTGTATTCACCTGACCAAGTCATGTTCCTCCTGCCATTGAACTTCACTAATTCCCACTATATCTAATTTTAACCTATCCATTTCCCTTTTTAAATTTTCTAACCTGTCTGTCCAATTAAGGGATCTGACATTCCACACTCCGATCTGTAGAATGCCAGTTTTTTTTTCTCCTGATAATGACGTCCTCCTGAATAGTCGCTGTCTGGAGTTCCTAATCGGGGACTATTTTACCTTCAGAATATTTTATCCAATAGGATTCCACCATCATTTAATCATGCAGTAGAGCTGCATATCCTTGAGAAAAATTATGGCTGTAGTTTCCCCTTGCTTTCAGCCATTCACAGTACCAGCAATGCAAGGCCGTTTCGCTTTATGTTAAAAGGCCAGATCAGTCAATTATCCAGATTGTTGCCTTTGCAACTACTGAAAAGACTGCTGCTCCTCTTTAGGAACCACAAATTTGTCTGGCTTCTCAACAGATACCCCTCTGTTGTGGTTGCACCTACAGTACAACTATCTGTATCATTGAGGCACACAAGCCTCCCCACCAACGGGGGTGGGGGGGGGGGGGGGGGGGGCAGTATTACAGCTTATGAGTGAACTGATAAATTTTGTAATGTCCTTATGGGTTGTGTTTTTATAACTGATACCTGTTGGTGGTGCACACAGTGTCTGCACAAGTAAATGTAACACATTTGTATTTGGTCGTTTATTTCTGAGTTCAGTGTTTATGGCCACTGTGAGGAATTAATCATTGCATTTGGTGATCAATATTTTGACAATGTCATAATATCTGTCATAGCTATTTTCTGGGGACTCCATTTTATTTGAGTCACTGTTTTTGTTTGTTTCTTGTTAAATAATGTTCCAAAAACTTTTTCCTTTATTGTTAGTGTTTCATTTTAGGGGAATATTGCATGTATCTCTCTGTTTTAACAACACATGGAGAAGTTCACAATACAGATGGTAGCTGAGTTCAAAACTTGACTATGGATTATCCTCTGACTTAGGCAGAGCTCTCTCTTTCTAGAACAAAATGCACTTTATTCCCAGAAATTATTTACTTCTTATCCTTGCTGCTATTTGTTTTAGGAGAAATTAAATACTATAAGAATATGTTTAAGAAAGAATTCAGTTTTCCAACACTGTCTTCTTTCTAAATTTCTCCCCAGAAACTTCCCTTAATTTCTCTCTAAATGCTGTCATTGAGTCATTGTTTATGATTGTGCGATGCTTTATTTTTTTTCTTTGATCTGTTCTATTTTATTGTTAACATTTGAGGGTCATAATCAGGTAAACTACTGAGTATTAGGTTTACATCAAAACCACAGCAGGTTTTTTAGCTTGAAATGAATTGTCAATAGATGTTACACTATGTCATTCAGTTCTCATATAGAATGTACACATAGCCAATATGCTACTATTTGACATTAAAGTCTCTACAAACAGTGATTCTCCAGTTATATCTGCATAATATTACTGAAACTATTTCATCTGCTTTGTGAACTGTATGATACTTCCTTCTGATGGCTTTTAAACAGTTGGTACTCAGGCTTATATAGTTGGTGGACAAAAATATCAAAACACAAAAAACGCACCACATTACAATGCCTAATACAGTATAAGAACATTGATGCCATTAGAAACAGCTTCCAGTCATCTCAGACTGTATAAATACAGGTGCAAATGGTTTTCAGGTGATTCTTATACCATTCTTTTTGTAAAATAGTGACAACTTGAGATAACAACAATGTGGTTGGATAGTAATCATGTACCCTTCTCTCCATAGTAGACCACAAACACTCGATAATATTCAGATCTGGTGGCTGTGGTGCCAGGGTAGATACAACATTCATGCTCATAGAAAACCAGTGATGGATGATGTGAGTAGGGTGGACAGGAGCCCTCTTATCTTGGAACATTAAAACATAGGATTGTCCTGATCAGCTAAAATACTAAGCAGTACTGAGATCTTGCAGAGTAACCACAGAGCCCAAGGAATACTACAAAAAGGCTGTCAAAATCATTACCAAAACCGCACCATGTTTCACTCTTGGAATGTAAACTCAGCCAGAAGTTGAAAACATTGTTCAACTAGACTCCCCCAACCAAATGACAATCTTCCATTGCTCCATAGTCCAGTTTTTATGGCTTTGTCACTACATTTTCCTGTTATGGAACATTTGCATCACTGATAAGTTGTTTTGGAATTCCAGCTCACCCTGCAGTTTCCATCTTATGTAGCTCACTTCATGCTGTTTTGGTGCTGACAGGTTTCGTGAGTATGAGTTTCAGCTCTGCTGTGGCTTTTGCACTGTCATGACCATTCGAAACATTTATCTGTATAGTGTCTTAGCATAGGATGCTTTTCTTCTTTCTCTGTATGTAGTATAAATCCTTGATATGGTGCCTCTTTAAACACCAAACTCTTTTGCTCTCTTGGTTACAGGAGCCCCCACCATAAGGGCACCAACAGTTTGTCCACATTCAAATTCACTTAGATATCACATAATGCACTCACAGCTGCACAGATCACTATTCTGACCATGAATGACACTTGCAACATGTTGAGGACATTGCACAGGAGACAGTGACAGTCAAATAAAACAGCACAACCTACTGTTCACTAACATCTGTATTTATGTTCAAGCATACATTTCTCTTGGTGTTTCCATATTTTTGTCCAATCCCTGTATGTTTCATGATCTACTATGGTGATACAGCGTCACATTATTGTGACAAGCTGTTCAACACAATGCCCATTAATTTCAAGGGCCTGAAACTTGACTTTATTTTTTTATCATTTATAGCCACTCCCTCTTTCTTCTTGTTGGTTGTATAGTAGTATGATACTAGCTTATTTCTGCCAAGATGAATCTGTTAAATTTCAGTAATTTCCATCTGATGTTCTCATATGTATAACAATTTTTCTGAAATTATATACATCCTTCAATTTTTGTGTGTGTGGGAGAAGTACATCCTTTCTGTTTGCTGCCATTAATTTCAGTATCTGTTTCATCCATGGGTACCTGGACACTAAATGTGGTGCTACAGATGAGCTTGACATACGAATAGAATTTCCTTGAATTTTGTGAGAAGTCTTTGTAAGATTCTCCTACATAATCAGTGATTTTTGCTGCAACAACCTCATGGTCACTGATTTTTGGTTTGGACATCCTCAAAAAGATTAGGACTATTTATTGCCATCTAATATATTTCTCTCATTAGTAGATTTCCAAACTATTTGCTGTAAGTGGATTTTCATAAAAAGCATTCAGCATTGTTTAGCGGTACGTTTTGTCATGTCCACCACTTACTAAACTGTGATTATCCCTTTCAATTGTTGGATGATTACAGTTAACTCTAATCATTGCAATCTGATTAGGGAATATATGTATTGGTAAACTGAGGTTCCTTCTAAAACTTCAGTTTCATCTGAGAGTGAGTCTGGTGGTCAGCAGAAAGACCTGTTTATAAGTTTATGAAGAAGAAAATATTATAGAATCAGCCCTCTTTTATAGGGAATGTATAGTTTACCAGTGGATCTACCCCACTGATAAACTGTGCCACTTGTTTTGAAATGTAACTACACTCCTGGAAATGGGAAAAAGAACACATTGACACCGGTGTGTCAGACCCACCATACTTGCTTCGGACACTGCGAGAGGGCTGTACAAGCAATGATCACACGCACGGCACAGCGGACACACCAGGAACCGTGGTGTTGGCCGTCGAATGGCGCTAGCTGCACAGCATTTGTGCACCGCCGCCGTCAGTGTCAGCCAGTTTGCCGTGGCATACGGAGCTCCATCGCAGTCTTTAACACTGGTAGCATGCCACGACAGTGTGGACGTGAACCGTATGTGCGGTTGACGGGCTTTGAGCGAAGGCATATAGTGGGCATGCGGGAGGCCTGGTGGACGTACCGCCGAATTGCTCAACACGTGGGGCGTGAGGTCTCCACAGTACATCGATGTTGTCGCCAGTAGTCGGCGGAAGGTGCACGTGTTTGTCGACCTGGGACCGGACCGCAGCTCTAGAAGGTGTAAGTCAACTACCCTGGCCAGCAAGATCTCCGGATCTGTCCCCCATTGAGCATGTTTGGGACTGGATGAAGCGTCGTCTCATGCGGTCTGCACGTCCAGCACAAATGTTGGTCCAACTGAGGCACCAGGTGGAAATGGCATGGCAAGCCGTTCTACAGGACTACATCCAGCATCTCTACGATCGTCTCCATGGGAGAATAGCAGCCTGCATTGCTGCAAAAGGTGGATATACACTGTACTAGTGCCGACATTGTGCATGCTCTGTTGCCTGTGTCTATGTGCCTGTGGTTGTGTCAGTGTGATCATGTGATGTATCTGACCCCAGGAATGTGTCAATAAAGTTTCCCCTTCCTGGGACAATGAATTCACAGTGTTCTTATTTCAATTTCCAGGAGTGTATTTTTATGGATACGCATATGCCTTTCATAGCTGCATCTCTGTTGAATCGGGCTGAAAAGTGATTATTGAAAGTAGCCTTTTTTAAATTATATTTTCACACCAAGCTACAGTTTATTAGAAGATTGAGTCTCATTTACTTAAATTATGCACATCTAATCAGTTAGGCACATATTACACTCAGTTATTGTCCTATAATCTGATTTTTTGATTGCTGTAAGCAAACACTAAAATGACACAAAAATTCTTGTGTGGCAAACAAATATTTAACATAGTCACAGAATTATATCTGTACTACACTATCAGTCAAATCAGAATGAAAATGATGTGCACCTGTAATTATAATTTGGAAATAACATAGTTCATGTCTGATACCTTTGCCACAGTAAGCATTATAACAGTTACAACTTCACAATTCAATGAATCATTTAAACAGTCCTGGAATAAACTTCTGGACATGAAAATTTAATTAAAATGGTGTCCACCTTACCTTGTATACAAACTTACACTAATTATACCTATACGCTGGATATTGTTGTTTGCTGGATTTTCATAGCTTACAATTGTAGACCTACATTTCTGAGTAATTGAATATTGGGGGGATATTCATTTTAACTAGTACTTTTATGTATTGTAATTTATGTTGAATTATGCTAGCTAGTTTAGCTAATATGGAATTTTATTTCTGTAACAATGTTTGTGCTAAGAAACTAATTACACTGAAACTAAATGAGAGCAAAAGTTGCTAACATATTCTCACTAATAGCTGTATAAGTGCTATAGTTATTTATATGCCTTTTTCAGCTACTCTATCATTAAGTTAGTAATCAGGTGTGTGTTTACAAATGAACAATGATAGCAAAAACTGAGATTACAAGTATTGTGTAATTAACACAGTTTTCATATAAACTAATCACACTAAGAGATAATGGAACAAATGTCATAGATAATAAAATTAGTTTGAATAAGCTCTGATTCAATATTCAAAGTCTTTAGGTACTGTGTCCATTCCATACAAATGATAATATTGAAGGTATTTTAAAATGGCAATAATAATTTTTGTGCGAGAGAGAAATATAACAGATGAAGGGGATCCACCTGCTTTGTTACAACTTCAACTATAGTTACACTTCATATTTGAGTTACTCTGAGGTATTCACAGAACATGGCTCAGTTTGATTGTGAATCATTATTCATGTATTCAAAGATACTGTTCTTCTACTTTTTATGAACTGCACAATTTAATTTGTCTATCACAATGTTTCCAGTCTTTGCTTCAAATTGATATTGTGTCAAGATCTATTACAATTTTTATCAGATAACACTTCCAAATCAATAACTGCATCATCTGAAATTCCAACTAATAGCATCTTCTAAATTTATGAAGATATTAATCTATTTCTGTGGGTAACTTCTGGCCCTGTATATGATGCTCCAGTCTACAAATCAGACACATTGATAGATGTTTCATACAAATATATTTTCTGTGGTAGACTTTGGTGAGCTAAGTATAAATGAACAAGAGGATGCAAAAATGTAGAATAGCAGAAAATCTGAGAGCCCACAGACACTAACCTCAGCACAAGGGTGTAGAGTAATTCAGTATCAAATACTAAAAACTGTTTTATAATATCATTGTCAGAGCCTTTGGTGAATGTTGTGATTCATTTCAATGTACTGTGATTAGATTTTTTGGGTTAGGATAATGATGGAACTGTATGTGGTGTTACCTCTGTGTATTACTTCAAATATAATGGGTGATTGGTATGATGTGAAAAATATATTTTGTGGTTCAGTGTGTGAAGGAATCTAATATTATGTCCTATGCTTTGCTCCTTTACCTGTGACAACCTATAAAATATACGAGGTCTGTTAAAAAAATTCCAGAACTCCATTCACAAAAATTTTCTGCACTTACCTTTTAATTATTGTGCATGGTCTCCTTCCAAATCTCTCTACCACAACTGATACACTGCTCCCAACAATGTAAGCCTCTTGCTGGATTATGTGAAGTGCCATCTATGAATTTTCTTTTGTCTCATCTTCATTGCAAATCTTCATCCTTTTAATGAGGTTTTCAACTTTGCAAGTAAAAACAAAGTCTACAGGAGCCATGTCTTGAGATTATGGGGGATGAGGCAGCACAGTGATTTCGTTTCTTGTGGAATAGTCATGCACCAACAGGGATGAATGTGTGGACACATTATAATGATACAAGAGCCATGAATTGGCTTGCCGCATTTCAGGCTGTTTCCTTCTCACATTTTCTTGCAGGCATTGCAACACATCATGAATACCACTGATTAACAGTTTGTCCATGTGGCATAAATTCATGATTAAATAATCCTTCAAAGTCAAAGAAATCTATCAGCATGGCTTTGACATGTGAGCCAACCTGACAAGACATTGAAGGGCATCCTGAATGAGGGTCATCTTCAACTTTTGTGGGGTCATTTTTAAACCATGTGAAACATTTGTAACACTTAATATGACTTAATCACATACCACTGCAGGCTTCCTGCATCATTTAGTGTGTCTCTGTAAAGGGTTTTTTGAGTTTCATGAAAAATTTAATGCAGACACATTTCTTCTGTTCATTACACATTAAACGTAGGTGTGTCTAGGTATGCCAACTGCATTTTGCTCCAACATGCAATTGGCAGGAAATTAGGAATGTTCCAAAAATTTTTGAGCAGGCTTCATACACAAGCCAGAGCTTGCTTTGCTCATTGATCTCTCCCCCTCCCCCCTTCCCCCTCTCTTTCTCACCTCCTCCTCCTCCTGAAATTTCATTCAAGTAAAGATTATGAAATACTTCAGAGAAGATTACTGCATTTACAAAAATATTTTTTTCCCTTTTCACTGCACACAAAAGCAGCTTTGTGTATCTTGCTAGAAGGATTGTAGACTTAAGTAAAAAGAGAAAAATAATCAAACTTCTGCATTTCCATAATCAACAGTGTCCTCAACCAGCTAAAATCACAGTAACATCCATACAAAGGAAAATATTATACTTAACACGAGGAACTTCACAGTGCAATAAATGTTAATACTTGTTCATTAAGAGATGACTCATCATATAATAGTTAGTGGTACAAAATGTTCAAATGTGAATAACAGTTTGTATGTGGAAATGTTATACTATGAAGTTATTTCATTAGCCACAGAAGAACAGCTCAGGAAGTAGTTTGAAAATGAACAAGTACATTTTAACTGGTAATCATTAACTCAAACATGAATGCAACTGCAACAAAAATTAAGAAATAGTATAAAATAAAAAGTGATGCCAATACTGTGATACAAATGCTGCAGAATAAGTTTTACAAGCATAGACAACAGGAATACTGTCCTTACATCCTACTTAAAGAGAAAAATACCTTTATTGATGGAATATTGGAATGTAGCACAACGTTTCCTTGTGTAAGCACAGTTATTCATTTTTCAACCTCAGGTGCAGCAATAGATTTAATCATGAGCATATTGTAAGAAAACAGAAACTTACTTACTGTTCAATGGTTTTACACATTAATTATGAAAATCGAGTTGGGGCATACATATAAATAATCACAAATGAAAACATAAGATTTCGCTATTAGATGTAATTCTTAAAAAAATGATGAGAACACAGCTACTCAAACTTACACAATAAATTACCATATTGCGTATTTATGCATTTTATTCATGATAAATATAACAAAATAAATTATGAACTCACAGCTCTTCAACTTTCCACAGTAAATAATACATTAATAAGTTATATTTACATATTACCTGCTTTCCTCCTGTAGATTACCTTTAACCCTGCAGATATATGTATTGCTGGCATAAATTCGTTTATGTGTCTTGAGGGTCCATGACCAGTACTGTATTACAAAGTTATCAGAATAGAATCTTGTTCCGTGTCATATAAATATTACAACTGTGATGACTCCCTCAGTGCTTCAGTCAATTAAATTGGAATATTTGAAAGAACACAGTCAGCTTCAGCACTTATTGCTCTCCTACAGTTTTTGGCAGGTATGGCATATTGAGATAAAATGAATGTACTAAGTGATGTAGCATTAACAGTGATGTGAGACAGTCTATGTAGAAGAACTTTTGGTTGATTTTCATGACCATCTAGACAAATGCAGCTCTGGAACGCAAGCTCTGGCGTGACCATTGTATCTTGACATCCTCTCTATAGCACCAGACAACAAAAATATCACTGAAGAAGAGTACACCTTCTAGTATTGAGATTATTCCTGCACACACAGCACCAATAGTCTTCCTCACTTGTAGCAGACACACTCCAGAAGTGATGAACATAATGCAACCAAATACTGATGACAGTACCATCTGGAGCACATAAAAGTAAGAATTAACTTTAGTTTTTGAATTAACACTACAGTTTCTAAAAACTACATTGTGTAAGATTATGCATTTTAAAATCATAGCATAGTTATGAGAGAAACACAAAACTTTTTTTTAATACTTGAAATTTTTATACTACATATGCATCATGCATTGCCAATTTTCTTATGACTAGAAACAGTATTTTGTGCTTAATCCATTTCACATAATATGATAATCTGTTTAATCATTTTGGATTTGCGAGACAAACTGTGGATGCCTAGACAAATTTTTCATTTAAATTTAATCAGAAGGTTTTGATTCCCTGTTGTCATTACACTTTTTGCTGATCCAGTAATGTTTTCAGTTTTGTTAATATGCCTATTAAATGCTCAATAGTTCATGTTTATGTACATAAAAATGCACAAACACTCTGTGGTTCTTTTTCCATGTTTCACTGTGTCACTCCCAGCTATTAGAAATCTGAGGAGAAGCAAGAAATTAAAGTGTTATTTGATTAATAGTGATTTGAAGAACTACTTTTAGTGAATGTTCCCATATCACTGTCACCAAATCATCATTTCTTCCAGTTATTATGTGCTGAAAGAATAAGAGTTAATTCGAAACTACCAGCTACATTGGTCAAGCTTAGACAGTATATCTATTGCTTCTGTATACTGTACAAGTCATCTGGACTGCACACTTTCAAAGGAAAATTTGCCAGTACTAAGCAAAGTTTCAAATTACAACTCTTAAATCTCAGGAAACAAGTTCACAGTGAAGCAATAGCACAGTCAGCTAATATAAGCCATACCTCTGGGAACCTCTTTAACAAATACCATAAAACATGTACAAACACATATGAGGAAGCAATAAATACAAATCAGACATGAAGGACAACTGATAAAAGACCAAGAAACTATTTGTAACATTCTTAACAACCATTTTACCTACCCAAATGGCACCATAACTCCAGACACAGATCCACTCAACATCCTAATACTTTGCTACATAGCAGATAAGGACTCAGAATTGGTGGAAGTAAAATAACAAGGGATCAACAAAATAATTCTATGGCTAAAAAACAAACACTCAGGTTGTTGGGATGGTCTTTACAACACAGAACTTAAAGAATGCACAAACATTGTAGTTAAATCAATTACATATCTTGTCAGTTGTAGCATCAAAGAAGGTCATATCAATACACTAAAAAGAATCAAAGATTGAAGACCAATATCTCTGACTTATACATTTAGTAAGATTTTTGAATCAGTGATTTTAGAACATCTTAGTGTGTTTCCACTACAAAGAATGTCCTTGCAGAGACCCAACATGGATTTTGTAAAGATCTCAACACCACAATAACTGTCACAGAATTTTTGCACCAACTCTAGCTATATAGATGAAGGAAAGCATACTTTAGGCATAATCTCGGTCTCACAAAGGCTTTTGAACTCATAATCATGCACATCTCTTTCAGAAACTTAGGGCATACACTGTCATGCACACATCTCTTGAACTCCTGTCGACTTACCTAAAAAACTGTAAACTTTGTACAAACACAAAATAATCAAAATGGGATCAGAAAAATCAACATTCAGTCCACATTGAGGTGACAAAAGTAATAATATGTAAATAATAATATATGAGACCTTCGTTTGCCTAGTGTAGTGCAACAATGAGATGTGGGATGGACTCAACAAGTTATTGTAAGTTCCTCTAAGAATTATTGAGCCATGCTACCCCTACAGCATTCATAATTGCAAAAGTGTCACCACTGCTGGATTTTGTGCACAAACTGATCTATAGATTATGTTCCATAAATATTCAATGGGATTCATATTGTGCAGTCTGGATGGGCAATTCATTTCCCCCATTTTTCAAGAATGTTTATGATGAAGCAAGCCGGGATCTTTTTGCTTCCTCCCTTGTTTTACCATCTGTCTCCTTAAAATTAATTTCTTCATTTTTTTAACTAATTATGATTAACATACATGAACATAATCTGCATTTTCATAAAAGAGAAAGGTTGGCCCTCAGTTTCAAAGAATATAACACCAGATCAAATTTTGTGCTTAGTTTTTTGTGTATGTCATCAATTTCCTAATTTATTTTGACTATTCCTAGTTAGTATCTTTTGTTATAGGGTGAAATCAGTAATTGTTTCATAACTTAAATACTACTCTTGACTTATAAACAAATATAAATTCTGTACTAATTATAAACATTTGGAAGATGAAACAATGGCGTTCTTTAAGTATTTATTTGGCTCTAATAAAAAACATGTTTGCAAAGCCAGCCCTAAATTAATTCCAAAGTAAATAACAGTTTTGTCAAAAGTGTTTTTTGTGTATCTATATCTGCTAATTTCATGATTTAAACAAGTAATACGGCTTAACCCTTGTAATAGAAGAAATTGTTAAAAAGACGGAATTTTTCTATATATTCAGATAATTGAATGAAGTATGTCCCAGTTGTAATTTCTGTAACTCAAACATTGAACAATGTTTAGTTCCAGTACCTATTATTGTGATGATATAGAAGGGCCCAATTTTTGGACTCGAGACAGTCAGCCCGCAGCTGATTTTCAGATGAGAAACGCATCCTGGTTAAGTCAACAATAATGCATCAGCTTATCTGTGAAATAAGTGTAAGAGAAATAGGCCATGTGTTAAAACAATGATAGTGTCTGTTCAACATGTATTGTATTATTCTACAAGAACTGTGAACTGTGTAGTTCAGTTTTTACTGCTCACAGATATTCAACAGTAAACTGTTGTAGCAGTATGCTCACATATGCCTGCAAACTATTAATGAGGCTTATCAAAGTTAACCAGCAGTGGACTGGCCATATAACTGTGTGTTGTTGGGGTGGGAATGAACATTGAAAGTAAAGAACTGTGAAACACAAATGTGCATCTGTTGGCTACATCATTTAAAGTAGTCAGTTTTGAACTCCTCCCCCCCTCCCCCCCCCCCCCTCACTTTTCTGCCAGTATAGCAACACAGTATGTTGACACTGAGGACAATCAACAAGGAAATAAAGCAGGCAAATGTCACATGTTCTTCAAACCAATTGTGAACAATTGTGGCCCGGTGACATGGAGCATTGTCATCCACAAAAATTGCATTCATTGTTTGGGAATATGACATCCATCAATGGCTGAAAATGGTCTCCTAGGTAGCCAGACATAACCACATCCAGTCAATGATCAGTTCAGTCCATGTAAACACAGCTCATGCCATTATGGAGCCACCACCAGCTTGCAAAGTGCCTTATTGGCAACTTGAGCCCATGACTTCGTGGGATCTGCATCACTCTTGAACCCCACCATTAGCTCTTACTAGCTGAAATTAGGGCTCATCTGACCAGGTCATGGTTTTCCAGTCATCTATGATCCAACTGATATGGTCATGAACCCAGGAGAGATGCTGTAAGCAATGTCATGTTGTTAGCAAAAGCACTCGCATTGTGCATATGCTGCCATAGCCCATTAATTTCAGATTTTGCATCGTTGTCCTAATGTATAAGTTCTTCACACATCCCACATTATTTCCTGTAATTATTTGATGAAGTGATGCTTCTCTGTTAGCACTGAAAACTTTATATAAACACTGCTGTCAGTCATTAAGTGAAGGCTGTCAGCCACTGCATTGTCCATAGTGAGAGGTTATGTGTGAATGTGATATTCACACTCTCGACACTGGGGATTTTTGAATATTGAATTCCCTAATGATTTCTGAAATGCCTGTCCAATGCACCTAGCTCCAATTAACATTCCACTTTCAAAGTTTGTTAATTCCCATCGTGTGGCCATAATCACCTCATACACCTGTTCACATGAAGCACCTGAGTACAAACTACAACTCTGCCAACTCACTGCCCTTTTATACCTTGTGTATGCAGTACTACCCCATCTTTATATGTGCATACTGCTCTCCCATGACTTTTGTCACTTCAGCATATGACAGAAACAGTAATGCAGGGTGTGACACTGGGGCCAATATTATGATTATTTGCTTTTATTGTGTATGTAAATAATATGCATCTTTCAAATTCCCATATACCTGCTCACACTGAAGGCACCTCTCTACTGTTTTATGGTGACCATGAGATGGATATAACATATTTTTCTATATACGGGATATGTGAGGCGATTAAATATTTTAGTAACCAAGGCCCAAGAGCAAGTAACATGAAACCATAGTTACTGGAGTTAAAATAAGTCAATTCATGTCAAACTTATGGGAAATATTTTTGGAATTTCATCTACAGACCTCAAAGACAGTGAATTTCTTGGTCTACACTTGTATGCCAGTCTTTGGTGAGAAAACCATGTTAACTACATATGTGGGACAATAAACAGTGCATTGTATTTGTGTAGCCAACTGTCCAAAATTGTATGTAATGAAACACTAAAAAACAGTGTACTATGCCATTTATAAGCTGTGGGGTAGAGTTGTAGGGATGTGCTACTGTTGTGCACTTGAACTGAAGAAAGATGTTAGGCTGATACATGGTCGGGGATATAGGTAAACCTGTTGTGATTCTCTTGTCAAAAATAAATATCTCACTGTGCTATGATGTACATAGTTGCAACACAAGAAATAAGAACAGTTATTACAGTCAAAGAAGAAAATTATAAGTAATAGATCACCATCCATATATCAGTGGCTCAATGTTGTACAACGAACTGCCAGAATCGATAGGACTATGTGCTGGGGATCCATTTAAAACAAATTTAGAAACTTTTCTTGTAAGTAAATCTGGGTTCATTGAAAGAATTCTAAGCTATATCTGTTATTTATTAACCTTTGTAGGTAAATATGTTGTTACTAAACCTTTGTACACAAATGTGATATGTATTATATCTTTGTAGCATTATTACTTTTGCAAAAGCCATCATTTGATGACTGCATACAAAAAGAAATAAAAGTATATGTGGCACCAATGAGATCGACACCAGTATCAATCTGAGCATCATCTTTGAACTAAGCAAAACATTATCTTTGTGCAGTTTCACCAACCAGTTCTCTCTAACCCTTACTTGTGTGTAGGGTAAATAAATGCACTCATGATTATAAGGCGATGTTTGGTGCATCTCACCCGAACATCCACCTCATATGTATTAGGATTACAAATCTGAATTGTTGTTTATGTTTGGGAATGAAAATGTTAAAACAGATATATTAAATGTTAATTCTTAATAGCTGCTTGTCTACTGAGTAACGAGATCACACTAACTAACAAGCAAGTCAGTGCTTGTATTTGGTTGTTACTGAGCTTTTCCTTGATGAATATGCCCAGTGATATTCTGCTATGCAGGCTACTTAACCTTTCTTAGTTGAAGCACATACATACAACTGAATACATCTGTTACACTTGGATTTCAGAAGAGAATAACTCATGAAGTACAGTTATGAACAATATCATCTCTAATAGTATGTGTTTGTACATGATTATTTAACTTACAGAAATATAAAATTGATATACTATTGTGAAAAGTTATATAAAAATGGTACAATTACATATATTTGTTGTTTGTTAGTTTTGTGCAAAGAGAACTTAGAGGAAAATGTAAAACTGTTATTCATGTTTTTAATATTTTAATTGGGGAGAGTACTCATCTCCTAAGAGAACTTTTTGCATTAATTTACAAACAGTCAGAAACTTCCACAAAATTTTCTGTTAATACGACTTCCCTCTTTTTTTATAACAAAAAGGTAATGAATCCTCATAGTGGTAGGTAAAATACTTTTTTAAAATACTTGTAAATATATAACTTTGTCATGTTTATTAATTATAAAAGCATTATCCCTTATCTCTGTTTCAAAAAAACTTATTACTGTACCGGTGCTTTGCCTATTGGCTGTGTAAGTTCAGCAAAAACTATAAGTCCATTGATCATAATAAAACCAATTGTTGTTCCATGTACTATTTCTGTTTTCAGTATGGTGTTTGTTATATCCTCTGCTTCAGACAGCAATCCAGCAGCCAAGCATGCAAACACCTGAAATGCATCAATTTGGTCAATATCAGCTGTTTATGTGTAAATAAACTGTTGTACCTGTAAGGCTAGCAATCAGCACAGTAAAAAAAAATAGTTTCATAGCATGCATGTTGTCGGTGTTATGTTCTATCCAAATTTACACTGTACCTGCTTCTACTGCACCAGGAATTAGGAGAGTGTACACACCAACTCCCCTCAGGAAAAAAAATTGAATTAAATTTTTAGAGACTGAACTTGCATCTTGCCCTGTCCAATAGACATATTAAGTGTGTATCAGTTCAAAGAAAGCTAGAGCATCTAATTGCATGTTCACCTTCAGCAATATCTAAACTGCAAGCAGTCATCATAAAGTTTTGATTGTGATTTTAAAATCATAAAGTTATATAATTAAGCCCCTGTTTATTTGCAAAATCATGTCTTCAGTACTGGTACACACTGAAATCCCCATGCCTCCTCTTACTGTACCATGTTGCTAGAGAAGCCTACATAAAGTAGGACAGCCCTTTGATAAGGTATTGTGTAGTAATTTTTTTCTTCAACACACTTAATCATTGGCACAGTGTTTGGATGATGTGGATGCATGCGGTGTTGTTAAAGAAGTCCAGCTGACATGTCTTTCTTTGAAGAACCATAAATAACAAGAGAAGTAGAGTCACTGGTGCAGAAAGACATACATACCACAATCAAGATAAGGTAGAAAACATGAAAAATCAGGCATGGATCAGTTTTCAGCATCTTGCATGACATGTTGAAGATGATAAAGCTTCCCACTATATTCTGCAACTGCTCACATCCATTAAAGAAGCCTGCTGAACTGAGGCAGCAGTGGAAATAATTCACCTGTGTCAGAACAATCCATATAACTTCTTTAGCTGCCCATCACCAATATACAAAAAGAAATCAAAGCAAGCAATATGGATTTACCACCACTAAAAGACCCAACCATCATTTGGCAAGGTGATGCAGAGTGTTTTCTGAGACTGCCATGGTGTGACTATGCCCACAAGGGGCAAACCTTCACAAGAGCAAACTGCCAAGATCACCCAATGAAGCTACAGGAGGCTTTCAAAACAAAGTGTCGTGAGAAGCTACAAGGGAGATGTTTTTGCTCCATGACAATGTCTTAGCTCATTCTCCACTGGACTGCTACTTATTTTGACTATCAAATGTGACAAGTCACTCAATGAGTTCTTCATTGGGTGAAGATACCCCATCCCCCTCCCCCCTTACTTTGTCTTTCTCTGTGAATCTAATACAAATTGCCTCCTTCAAGCCACCTCGCCAGTCAGGTCCTGGGTACACTCTTGCTTCTACAGTCTATAAATCAGGGTAAATAATGTGCATTCCTTTATATAACTTATAGACTAGGGATTTTCAAACAGTGCATTGTGGCTCCCAGGGATGTAGTGGACTTAACAGTAGGGACATTGCAGACTTGGCAGTGGGGACATTGTGGTGCTTTCATAACAAAAATTGTTTGGTTAATTTGCTTTCTGAGTGAAGGAACAACTTGTGCACTAGTAGTTACTCCTAGCATGCCAGCAAGTAACTATTGTTATGACAAGAGTAGAAGGTGGAATGTAGAAAAATAGATAGAAGTTGCAATATCAGAACTTGTGCCAATATGATGAAGAACTAATGACGAAGCAGCAAGTTAATCCTTTATATTGATTTCATTGCAACAATAAGATGTAATGACATAAAAAATAGATTCAAATGTGTTACGTCAGCAATCAAGAAAGAAATATCTACTCTCAATCATTTTCTTTAAGGTTAAGTTTATCCCCCCCTCCCCCCCCTCCCCCCCCCCCCCCCAACTTCATATTGGGTGTTATATACTCAGGAGAAGAAGAACTTCTCAGCTGAGATCGCTATAAAAGCTTTGTTGTAGATAATCGGTTTTGGTAAAACTAAGCTACCATCTTCAGATCTTCATAAAGATTATTGCAAACATCTTGTGCCAGCTACACAGAAAATCTTTTCATTGAATTTCCAGGTACTTAAACATGAAATAAGCAATGTATTGTCATATAAAAAATTAAAAAATTAACAATTACTGTGTGAATCACAATTCACCAAAACATCATTCCCAGCATATAAGATATCATGTTTACCAGGGCACCACAAGACTAACTGCCAATAGCTAAAGCATGAGGCAAACTCCTGCATTGGCTATTAACAGTTAGTCTTACAAATTCATGCATTGGCTATTGACAGATAGTCTTTTGGCACCCTGTTTATGGAAGATACGAAAATGGTAATTTAGTTTTACCAAAACCAGTTATCTACAATAAAGTTTTATGGTGATGTCAACTAAGTAGTTCTTCTTCTCCTAAGTAATCACTACAGATCACCCCTTCAAGCTCAGTATGAATAAACTAATGGGTGTCATGTGTGTAATGTTTAAGCCAAGGTAGCTGTGGACTCACAAAGTTTGAAAACCACTGTTATAGACAAAAGAAACTTTTAGCTGTTGGAGTACCCATGGGAGTAAGAACATTTTGCATTTGGTTCACCATTGTAAGCCGAGGCAATTCTTGTACTTATATTATTACACAGCACAAAACAGACAGCATTGCAAGGGAATGGTAGTAAATCGCAAAATAGTTTTGAGACTCATAAATAATGGCCATGGGTACATTTGCTGCTAGTCAGTGCTCGTTATCTGTCCTGGCTTTCTTCAAACAGATACTTCATTAAATCTTTCATTGTGGGGTAGGCCAGGATGCAAGTTTGGTTTGCCAAGATCATAATTCTATTTTTGTAGGGTTTGGGGGTGGGTGGGGGATGCTGCTGCTGCCCTTGCTGCTGTATTTACATGTTATTTTGGTGCCAGGCAGGCATTATTCACATAGATGTGTGTACTTTCTGTTATCGCATATTTGGTAGTTGTGGACAGAGGTTGGTAACTCAAGAAAAAATGCTGCAGCTAAATATACACCACTATCAGAAGCTTTTAAAATTAAATGCATCTGTGGTCTTTACACTTTTCTTTTTTTTTTTTTTCGAAGTAATGACTTTTAGTAGTTTACTTCACCATTTAACTTATTACAGAAGGCCAGTAGACAACACTGTGAAATGTGACATTGATATTGTTTTAAAACTTGTGATTTGTTATTGTTACAAAAGTGGCAGCACAGAAATTGGCCAAGTAGTTTGTTTACAGTGAATGTGTAATGTAACAGTGCAGCAAAAAAAAAAAAAAAAAAAAAAAAAAAAAAAAAAAAAAAGAAAAAGAAAAAAGAAAATTTCACAAGGAATTTTTCATCTGATGATTTTTTTTTCAGATTTCATAAAGGCTTAATCCAAGAATACCTCAAAACCCTTCTTTCAATTTTAAATGTCACTTACCTTCAGGAGAAACTGTTTATAATTGTTATGCAGCATTTATTTTGTGGTCTTGCTTCCAAAAGTAGTGAACTTTGTGAGAGTAGAGTGGAACTGATTGGTGCTCCAAAAATAAATAAATACAAATCAGCTCTACATGCAGCATGATTAAGGAGGATCTGTATGTAGCTTTCCACAATACAGAGGAATCTTTAGGAATACTGATGACTGAAGATGCAGAACATTTTGCATTAATATTTATGTATGAAAAGATCCATTCCTAATGGATTCTGTACAATTTAACTGACACTCAGAAACAGGGTTGTAAATGCTAAAATAAATTCAACTGAGAAAATTCAGAACCTGAGTACAACAACAAAGTCAAAACTTGGAGATGTCTGCATGATCCAGAAACCAAGCAGCAATAAACTGTTTGGGGATTCCAAGATGAACCAAAACAAAAATAAATTATTCAATCAAAACAAATTTCCAAAATATGACCATTTTTTTCTTTGCTTACATTGGACATGTTGCAACCAATGTTTTAGACTTTTAGACAATTAAAAAAATTATAGAAATATAAAAAAATTGGCTTTAATATCAAAGTGGGAAAAATATCAATTTTAAAGGCAAATAGTTTGAGAAACAATAAAATGATTTGTGCAAAAAGTGATTTTCTTTCATTGTTTTGCTAAAAATTTAAAAGGCAGCCTTCTTACTGTTAAGCAGTATGGTGGCAGTTTATTGTCAATACCGTATATAGATTAAGTTTCTATGATACTCTTGTCTTTTGTTAATGTATACGTGGATCACTGCACATCCTTCAAGGTACCATTGCTCGACAAGTATTACGGAACATGATGAATGTATGAATGAATTAACAGATCAGATGGTGAAGGGGCTTATACCCATAAAACATGCAAATAACAGTGGTAGTGGTACTAAAACACCAATAAAATAGTTCATTTCTTTGAGAAAAACCTTGTAAAAAAAAAAGAACTGGAGGAAAACAAGTGAACACTTACAGGAGGCAAATCCTTGTGCAAAGTGATGAAGAAAATGTCTAATGATTCTTAAGTTACAGGTTTTATCAAGTTTCTTAACATCAAGCCAGTAAGTGTGATGTCTGTAAATAGGAGCAGCATCTTTCATTAAAACCCTATACAAACATAATTGTATCACTAATCTCTTGACTGTTAAAGTATGCTGTTGTCAATGCTGGAATAACTAGAGGCTGTGGAATAAAAAACTTGAATATATGCAGATATGAAATGGACCACAATACCAAGTATTAACAGTAATGTTTATTTCATCCTTCTTCCTTTAATTGTTGTTATTTTAATTTAAAGCACGTTAAATAGGCAAGTGAATGTTCCTATCCCTATAGATATTGAAATGTATATTTTGAAGACAGAAATCCCAAAGTTCATTTGGCCTTCCTAACTGTTATGTCTGGTCTAGGTTTTCAATAGAAGAACTTACATTCTATCTCATACTTATAAAAAGCGTAAGAAAGAAAGGTAACTAGTCACCCTGTAGTTTAGTTTTTGAGTGACTGACAAATACAAGAGGCATTCAATCAGTAATGTAACACTTTTTTTCTGAAAGCAGATTGGTTTTGTATGAATGCAGAGTCTCGTGGTAATAATATTGAATAAAATGTTCTTGGGTTTCCAAAAGACACTATATCAAATCAATCTTCAGGCCTCCAGCAAAATCCATCAATTATTGAGACCAGTTAAAGATGCAGTAGGTCTCAGAACACCTGGAGTGTGGCCAGAAGTACACCGGACAAACAGTGTACACTGTAGAACAATGCAGGAAAGAACATGAGAGGTATTATCGCCTACACTATCCAGAGAAATCGGCTTTAGTTGAGCAAGTGTTAGAAAACGGTCACTACATAAAATTTGACAATATCTCTATCATGACCTGCACTAATGGCTTCTGGGACAGTTTAATAAATGAAACTATTGAAGTAAAAATTACCGCAAACACCCTGAACAGAGATGGTGGCTTGTAGTTCAGCACTGCGTGGGATCCAGCGATCATATGGTTGAAGAGGGCACATCAAACGCCGACTCAAAACATACCCATATATGGCAATGTCACGGGCACCAGTGACATCACAGCGGGCAGCTAGCATATATAAGGGTGCACCAACAGCCCGCTGGCAGTCATAACACTTGACAATGGCCAAGGAGTGCTTGGCCAAAAGCTCCTGGAGTTTTAAGCAATTGACGGGGTCAGAAACCTGAGAACATTTTATTTAGATTGGTTTTATTCAGGATTCCAATACAACATATTATTTCCCAATCTTTCAGCTACAAAACCCTATTTTTCAACATAATCTCTGTTCAATGCAACAGCCTAATGCCATCTTACTGACAGAGCCTAGATACCCAAATGGTGTATAGCCTCTTACTTTACTGCTCAACAACACAGCCAATAACTTGTGTCATCAATAACCTCCTCATCATTCATGTACTGCTTTATGTGGAGTGCATCCTTCATTGGGCCAAACAGACAGATGTCAAAAGGTGCAAGACCTGGACTATAGAGTGGATAAGGGAGAACAGTCCAATGAAGTTTTATGAGCTGTCTCAGGTCTGCAGACTTGTATGAGACCTTGCATTGGCTGGGAGAAGGAGAAGTTCATTTGCATTTTTCTGGCAACAAATACACTGAAGTCATTCTTCAATTTCCTAAGGGTAGCACATTACACCTCTGATCTGATGATTGCACCATGAGGGAAAACACTGAACAGAATAACCCCATCAGTGTCTCAGAAGACTGTCATGACTTTACTGGCTGAGGGTGCTGTTTCAAACTTATTCAAAGGAAAGGCATCACTCCATGGATTTCTGTTTCTTTTCTGGTTCAAAGTTGTTTCATTGCCTGTGATGATGTCTGAAAAAAAAATTGTCATTATCAGCCTTGTAATGAGCAAGCAATTCAGCACATATTGTCCTCTGTTGCTCTTTGTGTTCTTGGCAAGGAACTTAGTGTTTATTCACACCTTTGAGTACCCCAGCTGGTGGACAAGTGTATCAGCACTACAAACAGGGATGTCCTGCTGTGCAGCAAGGTGTTTGATTTGCAGTCAACCAGCACACAGGACATAGGACAGGTATGTGTGATGATGATAGATGCCTTACCCAGTGACCACCGTGCTTTTGTTCACTTCACTGTCAGGTCTCTGTAGACATTCTACAAGTACCTACAAATTTCTGCAATACTCTGGTTTTCCACCAAAATAACCTCAATGACAGCTTTCTGCTTGGAATGCACCTCTGTCATTGACACCATTTTCAAGGGTACATGTAGGGCTTCCACCAATTGGAACTTCATGAAACTATAGAGGTTTTGGCAGGAATATTGCTCAATGTCCCACACCAAATTCCGCATATTTTTAACTGAAATTGGCCAGGAAAAAAGTGTTGCATTACTTATTGAATGCTCATAATACATGACGAGCTTTGGAACAATGTTGTTCTTTAGAGATGACTAATACAAAATATAGATTCACAGAAACATAGACATCCTTGATCTGTCATTCAGATTGGCTGAAGATGAGGGACTGTGTTGAGTGTGAAAAACTCCTTACATCTCTTACTTGCAGCCTTGGTGGCACTGTGTGAAGTTCCACTCACAGACATTGCTAGTATTCAAACCCTGTATTTCACTAGAGACAAATTAGAGAACATACTGTTCTGCAGATTTACTCAGAAAAAAGTTGATTGGTGGAACCAATCTATTTCTCTGCCCTGCTTTAACATACAAGACAGCTTTTGCACTTCTCCCAAATAAATAATTACTGCCCTCTAGCTATCTAACTACATTCAGCAAGATTCTGAGACGTGACCACTGTATTGGAATACATATACCACAAATAATCGATACACTGCCTCCATCTGGTTTCTGGCGATTTATGCTGTGCTCTGGTGAGAAGACTCTTTCTATTAAAAACATGCACAGTCACTAAAGTGGAATACTTGCTTCAAAATTCAAAAAGCATTGGCACAATGGAATGCATTTTCTCTAAGTCTTGCAGGCTTTATGAAATGGAAAAATAGCTTTTATGATCACTGAGGACCACTCACTCCTGATGTGATGTACTTAAAGTATCAAAACATCACCTCCACTCCAAAAGGCCCACAACTCACTTGCTACAGCGGTGAGGGTTGTTGGCCCACTCCTCAATTTTGCAAGCTCCCAGCCACCCAACAAAACTGTTTCAATACTCAGACTTTTCAGCTAGTTGACAACAAGAGCAAAATACATGCATTTTCATTGCCAGATTCCTTCTCCGTCTGATAGCAGTCCTCAGCAAACTGCTGCTTCCTTCCAGGTTTTCCAAAAGTTTGTTTCAACAGATGCTTCAGCATGCATCATAATGGGAAAGACATTACTGGAAACTGGCTCTGGTGTCCACAGTTGCCATGAATGACATGTTACAAGTACAAGTGGAGTGGGTAAGAGAGGAAAGGGGATGGGGATGGAGAGGAGGATGGAGGAATGACGTAAAGAGTGGCTGAGGGCTGGGAGGGAGAGGCAGCCAGACAAGTGGATCAATCTGCTGTGCCATGATGAGGAATATGACATAACAATGTAGACACACTTATGTATGTGCATTTGGTGTTAGTTAGTTCTGAAAAAGGTCATTGTTTGAAGGCTGAGCAATGTTTTGAGTCTTTTTAGGTGCCTAATAAACAAATAATTATTTTTAATGTGGTCAGTTTTGTTGCACATACTTCAAATTCATACTCTATAGATTGAGTTCCAATGAACACCGATAGTGTTCAGATCATGTCCTAACAGATATACATATTCTTCAATGAGCAGATACTTTTCTACAGATACATAAAGTTAAACTAAAAACTTCAATGCATTGTCAACACTAGAATATCTTTGGTTGAACTGCATTCACTAAAATATGTTATAAACATAATTTCCATCTTATCTGACAGTAATATTCCCATATTATTAGGCACTGACTTAACATTTTGATAAACTAGCATGAAATATGACACACTACTCTGTGGTGGCATATTATGTGTGCATTTCATGTGTCATAATAGGGGGTATATTCCTAACATTAAGTTTGCTACCATTGACATATAGAATTTCTCTTTTTGGTGTGTTACTATCTTTCTAGTACATAAATCTGATGTAGCTAATGATAACACCTTTGCTCCTAGTTGATCAAACTTTGGAGAAATTATGGAATTCTCTATGTGTGAGCATAGCTTGTCAAACATGAATGGGCAGCAGTTTGGCTAATCCCTTGGCAACACTGGATGCAGTTGTCACATCTGTGTGCACAGCTTATTCACAGACTCTAATGGATCAATGGATTCATCTTGTACACTGGTGAAGAACTCACCAGCAAGGCATACTGGTTGAGCAACATAAGCTCTGATGTAGCTGCTTGGAGGTCTTCCTTCAGGGATGCACGTAGACCTAAGAGAATGATAGGTAGTGTCACTGTCCATTGTTACAAATCATGGTATCACAGTGATACTTCATGCCAAGTAAGAAAGTAAGTTCTTTGAAGAGATATGATTCAAACTGTCTCCCTGGTCAATTGTGATCCACAGGGGTGTACCGAAATGGCTGATTCAACCATGAAAGAATGTGGTTGTGACAGCTTCAGCAGTTATATCAGTTATTGGGAGTACTTAAGGCCAGCATATATAATGGTCTACAGCTATGATACAGTGAGTGAATCCTTCCAATGGTGGAAGAGATTCTACGACATGATCAAATTGTAGATTCAGAATGATGAAGCTTCCCAGCACTGATCTGACAAGTCTGCTAACTTTGTTGCATTAATAGGCCATGCGTTTTGTACAAGCTGCTTACAGTCTCTGTCCATATATGGCCAGACAAGTACTCATTTCAGCATCTGTGCTGTGGTTCTAACCCCTGGGTGTATCATGTTGTGCAGCAAGGTGATTGCCTTTTGTCAGGACTTGGCAGTCACGAATGGCCATGGTCTGTTGTCAGCAATATCACAATATAATTGGACACCTGACAGTGGTAGTGTGATGTGACAGGGTTGCATGCCTGATGTTTGTGTTAACAAATTAAGTAATTAATGATCTGATTGTTGCACTGCAGTGAGAGCTTCAAAGCGAAATACTTCAGAAATAGATTCTATGTCTGAGAGCCCATCAACCGGCACACTCAGTTTGTCTTCAGCCAGTATCCATCCATGCATTGTTGTATTGCAGCACTTATTTTGGAGGCAGATGCATCAACCACCAGTGCAAGTTGTGCCTACAGTACTGGGTGCACCAAGAGTGCTGCTTCAGTCGTGGCAGTCTTCAAATCAGACATTGCCACATCAGCTTCTGGATTCCACTGAAGTTTATCCTTAGGTCTTGGTCTGACTTGTACGAATTTGTCCAGTAATGCAGCTAGGAGTGCATAATGATAATAATAGTTCATGACACCACAAAAGTGTTGTAGTTCCTTGATTGTTTTATGTCATGGAAAAACACGTATTATGTCTACCTTCTCTTTCGATGGCCAAATTCCTTGAGGATTAATGGTATATCCAAGAAATTGAACATCTGACCCAAAGTCGCATTTTGACGTATTAATAATGAGTCCATTGTCATGTACTATGCTATACTTCAATGACTTGGATCCAAATTGGTGGTGGTACTTTCATAGCTGTATGTGAATAGCTGCATTTTCCGTTTGAGTGATAGCGATGGGATTGGCAACTGTTGTCCTGAGCTCACAATGCAGTGACTTGTGTGGTGAGTTTGATGGTCTGAGCTTGTACCACAGCAAAATTGCTGTCTATCAGCAGTTGTGGGCTAACTGCTGCAACACACACAGATGGATACATTTCAAATATACTATTGGCAGTTTGTACTAGCTCATCTAGATTGCTGGTGCACACAGCTAAAATCTTTTGAGCGTCAGGTGGTACCCATGTAGCCAAATGCTCTGCAAAAGTTTGTCACTTGCTGCATTGCTTGCCAATGTATGTAATTGGTGCAGCAGCTACGATGATATGCAGTCACCCAGTCTCTGGTACGAAGTAATTTTGTCAGTCTCTTCACCTCAGACTGTGAAAGTCAAATGATTAAGATGTCCTTAATTGCTCAATATTGGTTCACATTTGGCAGTGATAACAGAACACTCTACACTTCCAGTGCCATTTCTTCACTGAGTGCTGTGACAGCATACACAGGTGTACCACAGGGCTCAATCCTTGGACCCTTTCTCTTCCTTATATGTATTAATGACATACCACAACTCATTAACTCCCATATTGTAAGCTATACAGATGACATGTCAATCTTATTCTATGGAAGTGAATCTAATGGGCTAGAATCTCTTGCTACTAGGAGTGTAAC
Organism: Schistocerca gregaria; assembly: GCF_023897955.1. Classification (NCBI taxonomy): domain Eukaryota; kingdom Metazoa; phylum Arthropoda; class Insecta; order Orthoptera; family Acrididae; genus Schistocerca; species Schistocerca gregaria. The sequence goes on from NC_064927.1 coordinate 373,423,052, forward strand.
AGAAGTAACAAAATACTTCAATGATCAGTGACTCAAGATGAATGTCACCAAATCTCACCTACTGGCATTTAAAACAGTCAGTTCTCACCACAACAATATGAATAGTGTGTGTAATATCTCTGCAACAGAAAATGTTAACTGTAATTTCCTTGGTGTGTATGTTGATGAAAATTTGTGGTGGACATACCACATTAATTCCGTATGCAGAAAAGTCAGTAGTGCCATATATTTCCTCAGCCAGCTCGCAAAGATAGTACCTAGCCAAGCACTGAAATTAGTATATTATGGAACACTTCACCCCTTTTTCAGTTATGTAATTGAACTATGGGGCTGTGCAGCCGATGTACATTTAAAAAGAATGTTACTACTACAGAAAAGAGCAATAACACATATACATGGGATGGGACATAGAGATTCATGTCATGAAGTGTTTGTACAGCACAAATATCTGACAATATATTCTCTGTATATCTTCAACATAGTTGTATTTTTTATAAGTCAACAAACAGAAGTTATCAAGGGCAGTGATGTACATGATCACAACACTAGAACAAAGTGTAACTAACAGAACAACATTAAAAATGACTGATAGAAGTCCATCTATCAGTGGTTTGATCTGGCATAACAAGCTACCAAACGCTCTAAAATTTAAATGGGAAATGTTTTTAAAACAAAATTAAAATCTTTTCTAATAGAAAAATGTTTATATTCTTTCACTGAATTTTAAGACAGTGATTGTAACAACTGTAACATGACAAATATAAAAAATAGATATAAGAATACAAAATATAGTGTATTTTATAAGTGTAAATATAACCATAGTATTAAGTCTGACGTTTGCAAAAGCCATCATTACGATAGCTCCATGCAAAGAAAATGTAAATAAATAAGTATATTTTCTGTTTGCCACAGTGAATCATGACAGGAAAATTGGCTTTCTAACTGTGAAAGCATAGCATTTTTAATGCCTATGGCTGTCATGTATCATGTCAGGCTCGCCAACTGCTTCAGGTTAATAAAACTCACTTTGTTAGCCTTAAAATAACCCATAACACAAAATGACATTAAACTGACAAAGCAAACAAAACATCAGGACAATATCTCAGAAAAAAAACAAAGAGTAAACATACATCACAGGTTGAGCCAGAAACGGTCTTGCATGGAACCATGATACATACACACGCTACACTAGATTGAGTACACTTCACAAGTTTTCAAAAATAGGAATCACACAGCCAACTGGTTGCAAATAACTGTTTTGTACACTGAGCTAGGTTTTGACACCTCTAAGGATATCTTCATCAGAACAAAATTTTGAGATACACTATGAAATAATACATAGGAAATTAATTATGACAAAAAATATTAAACAAGATGACAATTGTCATAAAATTGCATTGCAAGAGGGTAGTGGTCAGATTTTCAAGCAGATATGCTCATATTCCTAGGCAGGAACAACATCAGACTGATTGGCCCAGAGGCTTACATTGCTGCCATGAAAACAAAACAAGTTGTGCTACCTATTGGACGTGGCCAGCAACAAGTGCCCATTTGCAACATTATAACATAAATAACTGGAAAAACAACAGTTAATTATAAAAATAAAATACAAAGGAAGAGAGCTTCAGATATTTTTGAAAATACACGGTCAAGCAGATGAAGGATAACTAAGAGCCATCTATCTGGCTTTACAGAAATTACTGTTATGTAAAGGACAGAATAACATAGAAAATTTTGTGCAAATATCTATAAAATCCAAAAAATATCTGCATGAAAGTAACTTTAGTAGCGTACATCAATGAGGTTCAAAGAAAATAATGTTTTGGAAATAGAGGCAGGAAAATATAGTAAAAAATAAAGGAATAAAAATTCTGTGAGTGGTGAACGAAAATTGTAGAAAATTTTTTTGTTGCATAACTGTAACAGTTTATTGAGGATGAGGCCATCATCCTCAGAAAGATCTTTTAGTTTGTCCTATATAAGTAACAAGACATGCATCACACATGGTTTTAAAAACACCTGAATGGTGTACAGGAGCAGCTGTGCACTTAAGATTGAAAATAAGATTTTTTTGCAAGTTATTGTTAGTGGAAAAGCTAATTTTGCATCCATATATTTTAATCAGAAGACAACGAATTCTATAATAAATAAAGTCTAGAGATGAAATAAAGAAAACATTTTTCTACTTGTTAGTATCAGAAACAGCACTGGTGCCTAAAGTGGCCATTTAAGAGTCAGTTTTAACTTTGAAGGTCTTGTCAGCTCTCAATAGATAACAGCCATTATTAACTGCAATAGTTTTTATTATATTAATCTCTCTGCTGAGCTTGTCTGGTGATAAAGGTACAATTACTGCAGGATGAATGGCTGAATGGAAAAATGATTCCTTATGCGAATGAGGATGCACTGAACTATTGAGCACAGTTTGATCTGTATTAGTGGTTTTTCAAAAAAATGCTGATAGAAAGTCTGTCATTGTCAATAACAATACTGAGGTCCAAGTAATTAAGCTGATGATTGTTATTTTCTAATTCACATTAAAACTGATTTTTATGAATACTATCAAAAATTTCAAACAAATGTCGAATTCCTTCCTGGGAACTACTGTATGTGATCAAAATGTTGTTTACATACCAAGAATATGATAAAATACTCAGATCAGCAGTTGAAAAACTACTAAAGAATTACTCTTCCAGCAGATTGATGAAAATATCAGTGAAGATGCCTGCTAGTGTGTTACCCATCGCTAGACTATCAGGCTGATGGTACAGTTTGCTATTGAAGTACAACTATATTGTTTTCACTTGAATACATATATGCTATTTGCAAAACTTTTTTTTGCTGCACAAATCATCAAAGAGATTTATTTCTGTATTTCATTCATTTCTGCATTAAAATTAGCATCTAGAAGAAGTATAGATTCCTTTTTGTCATAGGAAATTACTTGTAAATACCTCTATTACTCTCAAATTGCAGTGGGTTGTTGGCAATAAATTTAATTGATGAATATATGTATTGTGAGGTTGTGGTTAAATAATCCCAGCTGCTTTAATTAATAGCTGCAAACTGTATGTTTGTAGACCTACAAATAATTCTAATTATTTTCTCCATGTAATGAATAAATTTTGGCTGAATGAGAGATTATTCCAGAATATTATCACATGGGAAGTTAGCGAATGAAAACATGCTACTGATTTCTTTACCTCCAAAGCTCACAATTATCCTTATGGAAAAAGTAGATGAATGTAAACATTTTGATCTGTATACTATGTGGAGTTTCTAGTTAAGATTTCTATCTTTATTGTAACCTGAAAACTTATAACTTTCTGCCTAGTATATTATGTTTTGTTGGTGTACTTCGTTCATAGGAAGTGAAGTATTTTTTACATACAAAATTGGATATACTGTATTTATTTGAACATTAAAGGTAGACCATTTGTGTGAAACCAGTTAATAGCTTCAACAACAATATCATTTACCATTTTTCTTATGATGCCTCTTTTCTTAGTTTGCAATAATTTTTGTTTTGGCAGGAAAATAACTAATCTTCTCTTTCACATTTGTAATACATATACATGGGCGATCGCCGAAGTGGCGTCAAATCAAAAGACTTGCACCAGGTGAACGGTCTATCCGACGGGAGGCCCTTGTCACACGACATTTGATTTCATTTCATTTCATTGGCATAGTGAAGTTTCGAATCATGTGGCATGGTTTGATGGCTCAAATGCTAAGAACATTGCTTAAAAACTGTATAGTCCTTGACTGGGTGCTAGTCCAATGCACAGTTTTAATTTATAAGTAATGTTCGTGTTTATTAATGTTCGTCTTGATTTACACTTAAGCCAGCAGTAGTTTGAATTAATAAATCAATAACACCCTATAGCTGGACTGGAGACTCATGTCTATTCAACATAGTGCATGAGCATACTTTCCCTGTGAGCACATTGTATTTTGGAAACTACTAATGCTGCCACATTAAAAGTTAAATGTTTCATTAACCAAAATTGTTAGGAGAATAATTACAGTTATTTTGGACTAACCAGCTCAGTAATCTTCATAAAAAAATGCACCCTTGTACAAAGTGCTGTTTTGTTGCCTCTTGTTCTTAACTCGCCTTCTTCATCTGAAAAAAAGCAAAAAATGGCATAATAAGCTTACTTTACACTGCTGTATTAATTAACATTTTAAATATGGTAAATACAATTACAGCAGAATTTGAATGTTTTAGGAATAAAGGAGACAACTCACTGAATAATAGAAGCATTGAGTCATTGTCAGGCACACAAAAAAGAATTAAAACTTTACTAGCTTTTGGATAAATGCTTTAACAAACTATGTCACACACTTGTGCAGCTACATTGTGGCAGCTGAATATGCAGTGACAGGACTACAGTTCAGTAGGTAGACTGGGCTGAGGTTTTGTGTCAAATAGTGTGGCTAGAGCAAGGAAAGAGGTGGTAAGCAGGAGAAGGGGATGGGGAAGTGTGGCTCATGGTTCAGAGGGAGGCAATAGATGCTCAGGATAGGAATGTAGGAGGGAGAGGCTGTACACATATGAGATAGGAATGAAATACATGGGCACCAGAACCACTGAGTTCATGTGGCACATGATGATGAAGGGGTGGAGGAGTGGATTGGGAGGGCATGACAGGATAGATGAAGGAGCTACTGTAAGTTAGATGGTGTGGAAGCAATGGCTTTGTTGAGATCGAGACCATGACAATTATGGCAATAGAGGATGTGTTGCAAGGATAATGCACATGTATATATAAGGTGTAAAACTTTGTTTCTGCCATTTGCCGATAGGTGGCGACAACGGTATGTAGCAGTCGAAAGAAATAGATCGCAGGCATCAGGTAGTTAGCTTGGACCTCACATAACCTCATTCAAACATTAGTCAATTTGTGTCTGCATCATAAAGTTGTTCTTGACTGAAAATGTCAGTTTATGACATTCTCATCATTTGTGGGACATGTTACTGTTTTGTTTCAGTATGAAGAAAACAGCAGCTGAGTCTAATCAAATGCTCTCAAGTACATATGGTAAGGATGCTATTAGTGAAAGAACGTGTCATGAGTGGCTTCAACGCTTCAAGAACAATTATTTTAATGTTGTAGACTGGCATAGTGGTGGAAGAGAGAATGTTTTCGAAGATGCAGAATTAAAGACATTGCTGAGTGAAGACTCACATCAAACTCAAGAATAATTTGCACGATTAGTGGGAGTGACACAGCAAGTCATTTCAAAATGTCTCAAGGGTATGGGCATGATTCAGAAAGCAGGAACATGGGTCCTGTGTGAGCTGAAACCAAGAGACGTTGAACGACATTTATGTGTTTGTGAACAGTTGCTTCAGAGGCAAAAGCGGAAGGGATTTCTGAATTGCATTGTGACTGGGGATGAAAGGTGGGTTCATTATGATAACCCTAAATGCAAAAAATCATGGGGATATCCCAGCCATACTTCCACATTGATGGCCAGACTGAGTATTCATGACTCTGTATTTTGTGGGACCAGCTCAGCATCATGTGCTATGACATGTTAAAACCAAGTGAAACAATCACACATGCTCATTATCAAATGCAACTAATGCATTTGAGCAGAGCGTTAAAAGATAAGTGGCCACAATACAGCAAGAGGCATGACAAAGTGATTTTGCAACACAACAACGCTCAAACCCACATTGCAAAAGAGATATAAACATACTTGGAATCGTTAAAATGGGAAGTCCTACCCCACCTGCCGTATTCTCCAGACATTGCTCCCTCTGACTATCACCTATTTAGATCAATGGCATATGGCCTGGCTGACCAGCTCTTCTGATCTCATGAAGAAATCACAAATTTGATCGTTTCGTAGATCGCTTCAAAAAATGAACAATTTTTTCAACACAGGATTTGTAAACTGCCTGAAAGATGGAGAAAGTAGTGGCCAGCGATGGAAAATACTTTGAATGATACATGTGTAACCAATTTGTTTCATTAAAACCTCAAATGTTGAGGAAAAAATGGTGGAAACAAAGTTGTACACCTTGTAGTTGATAAAAGCAGATGTTTTGGGAAAGACCCAAATGACACAGGTAGTGTAGTATCCATTGAACTCAAACATGTTGTGCTCTGCAGTATATTCTTGTAATGGTTGGCTCTTGACCACAGTTTGACAATGGTCATTCACTATGATAGGCAGCTGGTTGGTTGTCACGCACACGTTAAATGCTGTGCAGAAATTGCATCAGAGCTAGTGTACAACATAGCTGCTTTTATGTGTGGCTCAATCTCAGATGGTACAGGATAAGCCTGTGACATGACTAGGCTAGGATGTGTGCTGGGTGGTTGAATCAGACATATCTTGCACCTGGGACTTCCACAGGAATGTGACCCATGTGGTAAAGGGTTGGGAGTCAGGGTGTCATAGGAATGGACCAAGATGTTGAGTAGGTTGAGTGGGTGGCTGAATACCACTTTTAGAAGGGTTTGGAGGGATTGTGGGTAGAATGTCCCTCCTTTCTGGGCACAACAATGGATAGTCAAAGCCCTAATAAAGGACATCATTTAGTTGCTCCAGCACAGGATAATGATGGTTGAAGAGGGGGTAGCTTGTTCGCAATTGATTCTGAGAGGTGGAGGAGGACTAGGTGTGTGATGATATGGCATGGGAAATCTGTTTGCAGATTAGTTTGGGGAGTAATACTTGTGTGTGAAGGCCTTTTTAAGACCTACAGCACACTGACAAAGGAATTCTCATCACTGGAGATATGTTTTCCACAAGTGACCAGGCTAAATGGGAGTGATTTTTTGGTACGGAAAGGATGACAGCTGTCAGAATGTAGGAACTCTTTATGGTTAGTGGGCTTGATGTGGATAGAGGTGTGGATGGAGTCAACAGAGAGGTGGAGATCAGCATCCAGAAAGGTGGCACATTGGGCTGAATAGAACCAGGTGAGGAGGATTGGGAGAAGTTGTTGAGGCTGTGGAGGAATGATAACAGTGTGCCTGGGCCCTGGATCCAATCATGCAAATGTCGTCAATGAACCTAACACTCATTCACGCAAGTGCAACTCACACACGTGACCACAGTCTATGGCAGCTGAAGCCACACTACAAGCAGCAGCAGCACTGCACGATAAGAAAGACAACTGGGTGGGTGTAACGAGGAGGCTAGGGTGGGGAAGCCCCACCCTCCGCCTTACCCCGACTCAGTTATCTCTTCTATCATGCACTGCTGCTGCTGCTCGTAGTGTGGCTTCAACTGCCACAGACTGAGGTCATGTGTTTGTGAGTTGTGCTTGCATGAGTGTGTGAGTACATCTGTCATCTATTTTTGACAAAGGCCTTGTTGGCCGAAAGCTTATTTTGTGACAGTATTTTTATTGTGCCTCTCTGTGACTCAGCATCTCTGTGATGTGGTGAGTAGCAACTATCCCTTTCATAATAGTGTTAGATTCCATCCTGTTTGTGCAATGAACCTAAGCCAGACAAGAGATTTGAAGTTTTTGAGAGACTTAGAAAGTTTCCTCTAGATGGCCCAGAAACAAAATGATACAGGAGGGTGCCATGCAAGTGTCCATGGTCATGCCACCGAGTGGTTTATATGTCTTCCCCTGAAAGAAGAAGTAGTTGATTCAGTGTTTCTGCCATTCAGTGAGATGTACTTAACATTTCAGTATTATTTAGTATCATGGGGAAAAGGGAAGTAGCTCAGTGATAAAGTGCCAAACTACAAATTTCAGCACATTGAGTTCAATCCTCTTGTCAGTCCTAAAGTTTTTATCTCTTAGTTATCACTTCTTTCAGCTATGGCAGTGTTTGATAGTGTGAAAAATGCACTACAAGGAAACGGCATGTGAATTCTTACCCAGCCTAAGGAAAACACACTCAATACTGTAAGACTTGGTATATTTTGAACAAAGATTAACATTACAAGAAGTCATACAGCAAACTGAATAAGTAAGATGGTGTGGGCCATTAGGTTACAGAGTCAAACAACTTGCAATGGCAGAGATATGTCATTTGTACTTGTCGACATCACAACTGTATTAGAGCCCTCCTAACAGGCAGAATGCAGTATGTAGAGAGGCATCATCAGAAGCAAAAGTAGAGTTCATTGTACTTCCAAGTAGTATGACACTGCTGCTGTTATTCACAATATATATAAATGACCTAGCAGAGAGTATCTGATGAAACCTATATCATATATGCAACCTATAGTTGATAAATGAATATGAATATGAATATGGACATCTCAGTCAGAACTTAGTTTGTGGTGTCATTTACAACTTTTTCCTTGATAGCCACTATGGAATAAAGCTTTATATTGCTCTACCACTCTGCATCAGGGGAACAGAAGATGAAGGAAAATTGGTCAGAATTAAAAAAGTTTATGATAAATAAATGTCTTTATAGCATAGAGGAACATTTTGAATCCTTAAATCACTAACTGATAGTTGTATTGTCAATATCATGTTCTCACTCTCAGTTCTATGTCTCATTTATACTCTTTCTAACTCTAATTATGTGTAATATGTGTTTTCCAAAATGTACAAAATATATATAAATCCATCACATATGGTACATATTGAAGGAGCACGTAAAAGAACAACACATTAATTTAATGTTTTAATTTTCAACACATTATATAATGTTAATTTTATGTGTTTTAATTCAATGTTTTAATTTTCAATGTAATGTTAATTTTATGTGTTTGATAGAAATTTGTAATATTCTGCTGTGCATATTCTGGACAGTATAATGCAATTCCTATATCATATAAATGATGAAAAGGATGATAATAAATGAAATAGTGAGAATCTGGAAAACATTAGCAGACATTTGCAGCAGTTGGAATGGAGCATTATTATAAACTGACGACATCCATACAATATATATTGTTCCCCAATGAGTAAATAAATAAATAAACACAATGTATCAGGCTAAAGATATCAATGATAAATTTAACATATTCATGAATGAATTTGTTATGATTTTTGAAGCTGTATTTCCCAAGAGAATTTCAAAAAACTCCAATCTGATTGATTACAGGAGACAATGGCTCACTACAGGAATCAGAACATGCTGTAATGCAATGAGAATGATTTATGTCTCAGTCGGAAATTCTGTCAAACCCCTGGATAGTGGGCACTACAAATTATATTGTAGCATCTCAAAGAGTGTCATCAAAAAATCCAAGAGCATCGTTTTTAAATCTAAACTTAACAATCCAAATAATAAAATAAAAACTATTTGGAAGGTAATCAAATGGGACACTGGAAAAATTACAGAAGATACAGACAGTATTGAAGTGTGTCATAATGGAAGCATGGTAGATGAAGGTGATATAGTTACTAATATATTCAACAACCATTTTTTGCTGGTTATAAAGGGTCTAGATTTGAAGCTATGAGTCTTCTACAAAAAAAAAAGTGCAGAAGAAAATTATTCAGATGCATATACCCTACATTAAAACTGAAGAAACTGAGATGGTAACAAGGCAAATGGAAAATAAAAATTCCACTGGTGTTGATAATATAGCTATCAAAGTACAGAAGCACTGCTGCAAATTTATTCTTGAACTTCTCTGTCATATATTTAATGAGTCCATAAAAAAGTTACTGTCCCTAATAGACTCAAAGACAGAGTTGTGAAACCACTGTTCAAAAAAAGGCGATAGAGCTGATGTTTCCAACTACTAGCCAATTTCATTGTTAATATCTCTCTTTAAAATTGTAGAGAAACTGATATTCAAGAGAATTGTGGATCATCTCAATGAAAATAAAATCCTTATTAAAAATCAGTTTGGATTCCGAAAGGGTACTTCAACTAAACACACCATTTTTTCTCTCTCATTTGTCACTCCCCCTTCCCAATAGCTGAGTGGTCAGCATGAAGGACTCTCATGCCAAGGGGTCCGAAGTCAACTCCCCAGCTGGGTCGGGCATTTTCTCCACTCAGGGACTGGGTGTTGTGTTGTCTTCACCATCATCATCTCATACCCATCAATGCACAAGTCACCAAAGTGGCATCAGCTCAAAAGACTTGCACCAGGCGACTGGTCTACCCTACAGGAGGCATTAGCCACACAACATTTCCATTCTTTCTCATTTGTCAACCAACTCCTTGAATCAATAAACAATGAAATATTACCAGTTGGAATCTTCTGTGATTTGTCTAAAGCATTCAATTGTGTAGATCACAGAATTTTATTTACGAATGCTGAGCACTATGGATTAAATGATAAAGTAAGAATGTGGCTTGAGTCGTATATAGACAACAGAAGGCAAAAGGTAGTTCTGATCTATTCTGCAATGGCACCTGCCTGCTCTAATTGAGTGACAGTAAAACGTGAAGAGCCACGTGGCTTAGTGCTGGGTCCCTTACTCTTCCTCATCTTTATCAATGATCTGCCATGCTGTATGACAAGAAAAGAACTCTTCACCCTATTTGCTGATGACACAACCATTATGATTGCCAAAATAGCCAATTGCAGCCTGGAGAACACTGCAACCACTGTATTCAAAGAAGCTGTAGACTGGTTCACTTCAAATGGTCTGTCACTCAATATGAACAAGATTCAATTCATACAGTTTCAAACAGCAAATAAAAAACAGGAAAACATTGAAATAAAATGTGGTGACAAAGAAATATTGAGAGTTGAAATTTCCAAATTCCTGGGGTTAAACATAAACAACAATTTAAACTGGTCAGTTCACATCAACAACCTACAGAATATAAAAGATCGAATTCCACAGCATTTAGTTTTCGCTCAATTTCATCTCTTGTGGCTTGGAAACAATTAAAGCTACATACCTAGGATATTTCCAGTCACCTATGAGACATAGCATCATAGTTTGGGGTAACCGTCCTAAACAAACAAAGTCTTTATTACACAGAAAAGAGTCATCAGAATTATGGCTAGAGTGCACCCCAGATGCTCTTGCAGAAACTTATTCAAACAGCTCAGGATCCTCACCATACCATCTCAGTACATTTTTTCACTAACGTACTTTATGCACAATAATAATACAATTTACAAAACAAACAGTGAATATCATGATCATAATACAAGAAGTGAACATGATCTTCAGAAAGTTATAAAAAATCTCAGCATGGCACAGAAAAGAGTACATTATTCAAGCATAAAAGTATACAATAAACTTCTATTTCATATTAAAACAAACCTTAGAGATGTGACTAAATTTAAAAAAAAACTGAAACTTTGTCTTTTGACTAGTTCTTTCTATTCTTTGCACAAATTTTTCGATGGTGTGTAACAATTAGTGCAACATATTTAATTTTAATCATTCCTATAAGAACTGATTATGTAGCATCGACTTATCAGTTGATGTCAGAATGCTTTTTATATGTGTTAGAATGTAAGACTAATAATTTGTTTGTATAATCATTATTACTATTATAATCTGTTTTGTTGCTTAAACACTTGAACATCATGTATCTGTTTGTATATGATTTAGTTTGTAAGCCACATGACCATTTAGATATGGTTATTAGAGTAATAATCTCACAAGTTCTACATCCTAGCAATACATTTGCATCAAGCATCTATGGAACACAAAAATAAAGAAATAAAACTTTGTTGATACCTACTGTTGATGTTTGGCTAGCACACAGATTTGCCTGCCTGTCTAATATGGTACTATCTTCACCACCATTCGAGCACAAGCTCTTTTTTCCATGAATGAACCAATGGCAAACGGATGCAACAACAGTGCAGATTGTATTTGAGTATTTCTCAATCAAACCTCCAAACCATGTTCTCCTACACTTGCTTATGAATTATTCAACAAACTTCCAGAGTACTGTATTGGACAAGAGGTACTGACCAACAGAAGATATTTATTTTACATATTTCCAGAAAAGTCAGTAACTATTACACTTTGTGATTTATTTGTAAACAATTTGTGCTTAATAAACTCCACATTGTTGAAAAAGTACATTTACAAAAGAGGTGACAAGGATTTTTTTGCAACTGTAACCAACCTCTTCCCAGAATAGGAATTGTCTTACTCTTTTGATGAATGTTTCAAACACAGTGGAAAAAGCAGTTCATTAAGCTCTGAAAACAGCAGCTTGAACAGCAGCATGAGTTCATGCAGAAACTGATAGATCTGGTACATCTACATTCTCTTCTAGAAATTCTGGCTTTCCACCTGTTCAAAGAAGCTCAAGAGGACTGGAAAATGAACCAAAAATGTTTAGCCCTTCATTTTCAGGCAAATGCTGTTAAGTTCCCTGAGTGACACAAGCCTTTCTATTGTCTACAAACCCATGGCTCTGTTACCCAGTGCAAAAATTGGCTTCTTTATCAGTGCTGCCCCTCACCACTGTTCATTTGCTTTTAAGTGAATATTTTTCTACAAAAATGGTGGCCACTTATTTAGAGGTACTTCAACACTGTAGGACAGCATTGGATACCTGTACATTGCAGATTGCAGACCTGTGAGGCCTGAGTAGAAAATGCAAGTTTACATGTGGACTATCACATGCAGAATCATTGGAGCTTGATATGGTTATTAGATTAGCACCAGACAATGCAGTGTGTGCTCGAGTATTACAGTAGTCAGATTCTTCTTTAGCTGAAATTTTGGATATACTATGCCTAGATTTCTCAAGAAGATCAGGCTTCCATTTCTGCAGACTGAAAGACGTCAGAGATGCAATTTGATCTAGTCCATCTGATGGTGAAACTGCGCACGGTCCAGGTCTGCACTGGAGTGGTTCCTGCTTGACTAGACTGGAGTCAAACTCAATGCCATAAGAGTTTTCCACTTAACCTTGAAGAAATTTTCTGTACATGATAGATGTAGTTTTCCACATTATAATTATGTCTGTCAAAAGTTTTTTTCAACAGGAGCATGTAGCAGAATTTTGTCAGAGCCAGCTGTGCTGTCAGCTGTGAAAGCATTGGTGCAAGTAAATATCACAGAGTCAAGGATACCACTACATTGTCATACACTGTTTTAATGGTTGTGGTATCCCATTGCGTTCCTGTTTGATACAAGGTTTTAATTGCTAATCAGCCTACAAACCTGCTGTTGGGGGTCTCCACCCTTAAAATCAATAACATTTAAGCTGTAGACTTAATCTCATGAAATTTTGATACTAGACCAGATAGTTACAGACTTAAGATGCAAGTAAATAACCAAACCCTACCTTTCTTTGTAGTAGTGGAACCACCATTAGAAAATATTTTTGGCCTGAATGAATATAAGGCCTTCGTGTCTTCTTTTCCATGGCTAGTCTAACCAACTCAGAATGCCTGTCCGTGTGCAGAAGCGGATTCCTTGTATCTCCAGTATTCTCTCTTGTTTTCTCTAGGCCTGTGACAGGCTTCTAATTTTTGCAACATTACATTAAAAGAATTGGCCTGATATCAACAACACTTGTGAGATAGGATAAAGTAGAACTGGATCTCTTAGAGGACCCAAAAATACTTTCACCCAGTCGCTTTAGTCAATGTGCATCACCTTTAGACATTGTTCACAACCCAGCTAGTGAATTATACAAATCTGAGGACTTCAAAAACATGATAAACATTCAGTCAATTGTAGGCTCATACCCTGCTTCTATGTAACACTGAATTATTTCCAAAACTTGTTTCAGAGGCTCATTTTTACTTTTCATGTAAGACACTTCCAAAACTGTTATGCTGTTAAATATGCCTTATGGTCTATATCAATCTAATAGGTTACCTTTTGTCATCACCATGGTAATAGTAATCTTTCATAAATTTTTATCAAACAATTGCAAGCATTCCACAGTACATCAGTTATCTGGATGATTTAGTTAGTGGTTATAGGACAGATTCAACAGAAGCATATGTTGAGTCTTAGATGAATATTTTCCACCCTTTTGCAAGATGAAGTAAAGTGTGATTCTTTCAAATATTCTTTTAAGTTTTCCAGTAAGTATATGGGATATATCCTTATTAAGAGGCCTTAAACCAATGTCAGAGAATGTAGCACCAATTTCTTATTCTCCTGTACCAAAGAACATAAAGGATCTGTAACTATACTTGGGAACAGCTGGAAGGTATGGGAAGATTCCAGCTTAACAATCAATGCATCCAAGTTGCTGACAAGAATAATATATAGAGGCATGGAAAAGAAAATTGAGGATGTGCTGGATGATGATCAGTTTGGCTTTTGAAAAGGTAAAGCTGCCAAAATGCAGCACTGATGTTGTGCTTGATAATGGAAGCAAGGCTGAAGAAAAATCAAGACACAGTCATATGATTTGTCAACCTGAAAGAAGCATTTGAGAATGTAAAATGGAGGAAGATCTTCAAAATTCTGATAAAAATTGAGGTAAACTATAGGGAAAGATGGGTAATATACAATATGTACAACAATGAAGAGGGAACATTAATACTGAAGACCAAGAACAAAGTGCTCTTATTAAAAAGGGTATAAGACTGGGATGTAGTCTTTTGGCCCAGCTGTTCAGTCTATACATCAAAGAAGCAATGGTGGAAATGAAAGGAAGTTTCAAGAGTGGGATTAAAATTCAGGGTCAAAGGATGTTGGTAATAAGATTTGTTGATGGAACTGCTGTTCTGAATTAAAGTGAAGAAGAATTGCAGGATCTATTGAATGGAATGAACAGTCTAATGAGTATAGAAGATGGATTGAGAGTAGATCAAAGAAAGATGAAAGTAATCAGAAGTAGCAGAAATGAGAACAATGAGAATCTTAACACCAGAATGGGGAGTCATGAAGTAGATTAAATTAAGGAACTCTGCAACCTATTCAGCAAAATAAACTCAGGTGGATGGAGCAAGGAAGATATTAAAAACAGATTAGCGTACACAAAGAGGGCTTTCCTGGCCAACATAATTCTATGGGTATCAAACACCAGCCTTAATTTGAGGAATAAGTTTCTGAGAATGTATGTCTGGAACACATCATTGTATGACAGTGAAACATGGACTGCAGGAAAACCAAAACAGAAGAGAATCAAAATATTTGAGATGTGGTGCTACAGAATAATGTTGAAAATTACATGCACTGATAAGGTAAGGAATTAGGAGGTTGCCCTGCAGGATCAGTGAAGACAAGAAGAAAAGACAGGCTGTTGGGACCTGTTAAGACATCAAAAAATAGCCTCCATGTAAGGAAGTTGTAGAGGGTAAAACTGTAGAGGAAGACAGAAATTGGAATACATCCAACAAATACTTGAGGGTGTAGGTTGCAAATGCTATTGTGAAATTAAAAGGTTGGCTCAGGAGAGGAATTCGTGGTGGGCCACATCAGACCAGTCAAAAAAATGATAAAAAAAAAAAAAGATAAAGGTGGGAGGGGGGGGGGGGAGGGGTAAGTACCTGAATAGTTCACAACAGCTTATCCCATTCACCTCTGAAATTCTTGCCGTATCACAAGAAAATTTGTTCGAGATAGAGATGGCATTGGTAATTCCATTTGGTATCCAGAAATTCTGCATTTTCCTGTATGACAACAAATTTTATCTGGTCACAGAAATTTTTGTTGATATTTGGACCTACATCAAAGTTGTCTGAATGGATGGACATCTCAGGAGCTATAATGCTGGGGTCTTATCAAATTACCTGCAGTTCATTCATTATTGTACATCAGCATAGCACACAAATGTAGACATACTGTCATGGGTCCCTAAGGATTCCAGAGAGAAATTTACTTTCACATTGATTCACAATTTTAACAGCCAGTAGAAATTTTAACATCACTTCCAGAGAGGTAGCAGCAGCCACACATATGGATCAGTTCTTGAGACAGGCTTGTTAGTTGACACAAAACAATTACCTTTGGCAGTGTCCTCGGACCCTCATTGTTTCTTTTCCCAAAGCCATGTCTTTCATCTTTCTAAATGAGTCCTATTATTGAATCAAGGTGACCTAGAGTATTGAGTGGTGATTCTGTAGGTTCTGTGCTCCCACATATTGTTACCCCTGCATCACTCCCAGTGAGAATTTCCACAATGAAGAATCTGGTACGGCAACATGTCTGATGGCTACGAATCAGTGTGCATATTATGCACATGGCTCAACACTGCCAAGCTTGTCAGAGACAGCAAGAGGCACTGTCCCAAGTCTACCAGCCATGGCCTACACTTACCCAGCCATGATAATGGGTGCATGTGGATTGTGTGTCCATTCCATGGGGCCACATGGTTGATTTTAATTCAGTTATGTTATCATTTTCATACATTATTAGGACTACAACAGACCATGATGGAGATACAACAAAGACCATGTGCACTATATTTTTCTAATGAAGGAGCCCCTGGTTCTCTAGTCACCAATAATGGACACAGTTCTTAACCCCCTGGTTTTCAATGGTGTTGCACCTGGAGAGGAATCAAACATATTACTGTATCTCCATTTCACCCTGGCTCTAATCACATGTCCAAATGTAAAGTGTGAAGTTTAAAATGGAAATGAAAAAACAATTGAGATCCATGTCTACTGATTCTGTGCTACTTTCATTTTTATTCTCTTATTGGGTAACAATGATCCACAATCAAAGCCTGGTACAGCTTTTCTGTGGAAGCCCTCATCGCTCCTTTTTAGATCTGTTGCATCCTACTTCAGTACAAGAAGGGGATCAGCCAGATCTTTTAAGGTGGTTGACCCCATCTGGCCACACACATTCAGACATACACCTGGCTGGATATATGACTCCATCATCACCCAGTGACATTGCCAACTGGTTTAGGTGGCCACACATCTAAGCATCTTTTGCTGGCATCTGTATAAGCATATTTTGCAGGCATCTAAATTAACTATGTTTGCACCATCCAGGGCAGACTCCACCTCCAGACCTTCCACACCAACATATGGCAGCCTGCGTCATCCACTTGAAGAACAACAAAAGAAGATGTGAAGTATGGTTCAAGGATGATGTGCCAAACTGTGCGCACCTGGCATTCCCAGTTCTCCAGCTGCCATACATTACCGAAATGGATCTGGAGTTGGACAATACACAGAAAGTGTCCTCAGAACCATCAACAAGTAACAAGTTGGAAGCACTGTTGCCTCCTGTCTCTCCAATTTTGGAGCTGGGAGCAGCTTCTCTACCATCAGCAGCATCTGAAGCTGCACACAAGCCTTTGCAGTAGTCCACATTATGACCATCTCATCCCCTGCACCAACCAGTATGGTTCTGGCTTTATGTACTGATTAAAGGGGAGACATATCTTGTAATCCCAAATCCCACTGTATATATTGATAAATCAGTTGATATAGATATGGATGTGTACAGTAATGTTGCTAGTATAAATTCACTGGCACTCAGTCATATTGCAAAACATCTGCAATAGGTTTAAGGGCTGCTGAAGACAGTCAAGGCATGACTTGTTATAAATCAGATAATGTTTATAGTATGCTCTCCAGTGTTCTTATTCTTGATAACCCCATGCTAAGTGTGTTTTTTCCTGGACTGTGATTTGAACCTTGTTGCTACTTACTGCTGATGTGTGGCTAGCACACAGAATTTCCTGTCTGCCCAATGCAGTACTGCCTTCACTCACTATTCAGCTGTCAGCTGGTTTTCAGCAAATGAACTGACAGCATATCATTGCATTGATAGCATAATTCGTATCCCAATGCTTCCCAGTTGAATATACAGCAGTGTTCTCCTGCAGTAACTTGTAAGTTATTCAACAAAACTCAACCTGAGCAACAGGTAACCTCCTGCAGAAGTATTGTGCTGAGTGTATTTCAAGAAGAGTCAGGAACTGTGTGTTCAAGGAGCATGCTTATAACACTGTCTGCCTGGGAATAGATATTTAAGTAAGCACAATTAATCAATCTCCAGTTAAGTCTGCATAACCTTATCAACACTGCCACTTAACTGCCTGATGAAACTTAAAATTTTCGTTGCTAGTGGTCTGTAACTTGTTGTTAGTGTAAGGTTTTATGTTTGTGGCACACCATGAAAAATTTGTACAACTCAATATATATTAACCTGTAATGTCTACAAAATAATACCAATTACTGTGTACATAAAACTAATGCTCTTTTCCTTTCGTTGAAACTATTTAACATGTCATTATCTTGAATCAAAGCAGGATTAACTGCCTAACTTTTTGTTCTCAAATTACTTTTGAGCCATTAAAGACATTTGTAATCTGTTTTCATCTAGATCGACAGTGGCCTGTGACACATGAAGCAAAACAGCAGTGCAATTTCACGGAGGAGTAAATAAATAAATAAATAAATAAATTCGTTAATAATTGAGATACAGGCATCCAATTTGTTTCTTAAGTGAAACTATGCAAGTTTTTGCCATTGAATAGTAGTTCTCAATGAGACAGCTTCAGTGATATAGCACTTTTATAAATCAAACAAAGAATCACAGAGCAAAAATACATTGGAAATTGGGGTTTGTATGCTTTCGTGGCCGTTGAATGGCTTGCAATTTGGAAATTTATCCTGTTCTCCGAAGAAACTTGCATCACTGATGCAATAGATACATAATTTTTACACTATTCTTAATAAAACTTGTGTTGCTTAGATAAGAGATACGCCATCAGTTATGTGTCACCCTTTATAGGCTGTAAGTGGAACCACTCTCTGCATAGATCAGGTTTGTTATAAGGAATTTTGCAATTAATCCACAGAATCTTGCTTGTAAAACATCCACATAATCAATTTTTTAGCAATGCATGAACTATTATCATGAGGACAAAGCCATTTAGTAACGAAGAGTTGGTAGAAATGCTCTTAATTTATGGTAAATATCATCAGATTGTATCAAAAGCTGCATAACTGTAAGCAGAATGGTTTCAAAGTATACACCATCCAACATGTCTCAGTTTCATTCAAACTAACAAAACAGTTCACAAGACTCCAGGTTGTATGTGAAGAAAGAATGCAGCCAAAAGAGCTATAGAAGTAGATGGCGAAGTAAATCGGCATGCCAGTTCTTGGCAAATACAAAGAGAGGTTAGTTTCAACCAAAGAAGTTGCATATTTTGTATACATATAAATATCACTTATTACATATTTTCCTGCTTCCATATTTCTCTATGTCAAGGGCTACATGACAGTGATTTTCAACAGTGTTTTGAATACTGTTAGAGTGGTCTTCAGGAAAACAATAATTTTTTGGGAAATTATTAATTAATGATGAGGCTGCATTCACAAATCATGGGAATGTAAATTTGCAAAACTTGCACAGTTAATTAATGTAAAACCTACATTGGCTTCATTATGCATCCAATCAATGACAGTGATGTGTTAATGTGTAGACTGCCTAACTGGACAATGCATGAATGTCTCTTTTTCTTTTAATTGATGGTACATTAAACCTGGAAAACCAGACACGGTTTTTGATAACTTTGCCTTGTTATTAGATAATGTGCCCTTAAGAGTGTTATAACATCAAGTTGAGCAAATATATTTCTAGGACAACACAATACATGTAAGTCACAGATCACGTAAACAAAGTAAGATGTGTGTAGACTGTAATAGTCAAATCGGCACTGAGTCCAAGTCTAGCGGCCACTGGCTGACTGGCCGCTAAGGTGGCATTTTTGCTGCATGGCTGGCAAACAGTGCCACATGTGGAGGATGCACATAACTGTGTGGCGGCACTTTGAAAGATCGGTGAGTCGCAACACTTTTCCCCCCTTTGAATGTTTTGCACTGGTCTTGATGGAGGTGGCCTGTAGATTGCTAATGTCCATAGGTGTTGTTTGACTGGCCATAAAATCTTGAGGAGGAGGCTTCCCGTACAGTGTCCCCAATGATAACAGGTCGAAATGACAGGAGATGTGGGGGTCGAATCTGCTGGGGCCCCATGCCCCAATCTGCCCATTGCAGCAAGTCCGGTTGTTATAACAGGAGACATGCGTGATGTATCGGCGTCCGTAGGAAAGGAGGCGAGTAGAGTTGCTCCGACAGATGATGATCATCTGGTTCCTGCATGGGCATATCTCCTGGTGGTGTCAGTTCTTGTGCTGGCACTGAGATGATGGTGAGAGGGCTGTGTTGTGAGTAATAAGAGATTCCAAGATCCCAAGCATCAGGTAGAGCCGAAGGTGGTGTAGCGGCATTCGGAACAGGTATTGCCGGCACACGAGGACGAAGCTGGTCCAATTGACAAACTGCAACACCGTGGATTTCACACAGGCATTGTCCACGGTGTCGTAAGATGTGGCCAGGACTCCATTTTGGCCACCTGCCGTATCCCCATACCCATACAAGGTCACCGATGGTGAACCGGCCAAGCAAAGGCACCTGCGGCCATGATGTGGAAGGCTGCAGAAGATGAAGGAGTGTGTGGGGCTGTCGGCCGTGTAAGAGCTCAGCTGGGCTGTGGCCGCCCATGGGGGTGAAACAGTAAGAAGCCAGGAATTGGAGAAGTGCATCATCAGCAGCAGAAGAAGTCAGGAGTTTCCTCATCTGAGCCTTAAATGTGCGGACCAGTCATTCTGCCTCACCTTTTGACTGTGGATGGAAAGGAGGGGCCGTTACATGAATGATGCTGTGATGGACACAAAACTCCGTAAAATCAGAAGAGGCAAATTGCGGACCATTATCAGTAACAAGAGTAGGGGGAAGGTCTTCCAAAGAGAAAATGCGAGCTAGAGCATTGATGGTTGCCGCAGTGGTAGGCGACATGCAATGGACAGTGAAAGGAAAGTTAGAATAGGCATCAATAA
Organism: Schistocerca gregaria; assembly: GCF_023897955.1. Classification (NCBI taxonomy): domain Eukaryota; kingdom Metazoa; phylum Arthropoda; class Insecta; order Orthoptera; family Acrididae; genus Schistocerca; species Schistocerca gregaria. Next base: position 373,443,709 of record NC_064927.1, read on the forward strand.
TGAGAAGCCAATAAGTATTTAAAAAAGATCCCACAAAGTCAGCATGAATATGTTCCCAGGGCTTCTCAGGTGAAGGCCACAGTGACAAAGATGAATTCGGGGCAGCAGCCTGTGCCGCACAAGGGCCGCAGGCAGCAACCATGTGTGCAGTTTCAGAGTCAATGCCTGGCCAGTACACATGATGGTGTACCAGAGATTTTGTGTGAGAGACACCCCAGTGCCCTTGGTGAAGGAGGCGTGAGACCGAAGCACACAAATACGCCAGTACCACAACACGCGGCAAAGCATTGTTGCTGGAAAGGAGGATAACACCATCCCTAGCTGTGAGGCGGTAATGCAAAGCGTAGTAGTTCCGCAACGGATCAGAAGTCTTAGTGGATGGACGATCTGGCCAACTCTTGTGAATACAGCGTAAAACCTGGGAGAGGGTAGGATCAAAACCAGTAGCAACTGCCAACTGGTCCCTGGTGATGGGACACCAGTCCACAACCCGCTGCTAGGCAACATCCAGATGGAAACACAAAAGTTCGTCCCTATCAAATGCCAGATCAGGACCCATGGGAAGGCAAGACAGTGCATCAGCATTTGCATGTTGAATCATTGGCTGGAGATGAGACATGTAAAGAGCCCAACACTGGAGACAGTGTGCAGTCTTTTCGGGAAGCGACGTTGATGAATGAAACAAGGAAACAAGTGGTCTGTGGTCTGTAACAAGATGAAATTTGGATCCATAGATAAAAACACCAAACTTATGAAGAGCATAAATAATGGCCAAAGCTTTTTTTTCAATTTGAGAATATTTTCATTGGGCATCCGTGAGTGTTTTTCAGGCATAAGCAATGGGTTCTTCAGAACCATCAGAAAAATGGTGCGCAAGGACTGCACCAACCCTGTATTGAGAGGCGTCCATGGCAAGAACAAGATGTTGGCCAGGTCGATAAGTAGCCAGAAATGGGGCCTGTTTCAGCATAGTCTTCAATTTCTGGAAAGCCGCATCGCATGACGCGGACCAGTGAAAGGGCATGTTTTTATGCAACAGCCAATGCAGTGGCTGAGTCACCGAAGCCACAGATGGTAAAAACCTGTGATAGTATGCTATTTTTCCCAAGAAAGCCTTCAGTCCCTTAACAGATGTAGGGCGAAGAAGGGCATCGATCACAGCACCAGTTTGCTGAAGTGGACAAAAACCATCCCGAGAGAGTTGAAACCCCAAGTAAGTGATAGATGCCTGAAAAAATGTTGATTTCTGAAGATTACAGTTAAGACCAGCAGTCTGTGTGACATGAAGAAGTGTGCAGAGATTCTGGAGATTTTCTTCAGTGGTGGAGCCAGTGACAACAATGTCGTCCATGTAATTTATACACCCAGGAACAGGGAGCAATAATTGTTCCAAGAATCGCTGAAAGAGAGCAGGGGCGCTGGCAACCATTGGTATTGATAGGGGCTGAAAGGTGTGTTAAGGACCAGGAACTGCTGGGAAGCAGCGTTGAGAGGAAGCTGATGATAAGCTTCTAACAGGTCAAGTTTAGAAAAATACTGGCCTCCATCAAGTTTAGTGAACAAGTCTTCAGGTCGGGGCATAGGGTAAGTGTCAATGAGGCATTGAGCATTTACAGTGGCTTTGAAATTGCCACAGAGATGAATATTGCCATTGGGCTTAGCAACAACAATGCCAGGAGAGGACCACTCACTGGAACTGACGGGAAGCAAGACCCTTGAAGCCGTGAGACAAGCCAGCTCCCATTTGAGCCAATCACGTAGGGCCAGAGGAATGGGCCGAGCCTGAAAAAACTTAGGCCAAGCAGTGGGTTTGAGCGTGATATGAGCTTCAAACTCGTTTGCACAGCCTAACCCAGGAGAAAAAAGGGACAAAAATGTCGTCAACAAGGAATCCAATTGATCATAAGGAATAGCATCAGAGACGATATTGACAGAGTCATCTACGGAGAACCCAAAAACACAAAAGGCATCGAAACCAAAAAGTTTCTCCACATTACTATGGTCGACCACAAATATGGGAACAGCGTGAACAACAGTTTTGTAAGACACCTCAGCATTAAATTGTTCCAAGAGAAAAATCTTCTGTTTATTGACATCCATAATTGATGTGACAGGTGATAGGATTGGAGAACCCAACTAAAGATACGTCTGAGAATTGATGATAGTGGCAGCAGAACCAGTATCCACCTGCATGTGAACATCCTGACCAAGGATTTGGACAGTGAGGAATAACTTCCCTTAAAGGGAAGAAGTGCCATTGACAGACAACACAGAAGCAGAATCAGCATCACGTTCATGAATGTTAGGTATGCAGTCGGATTTGCAAACCAATGACACATGACTCTTCATTTGCATTTGTAACACACGGCCCAACATTGGGGACAATCCTCCCATAAATGTTTTGTAAAACACTGTGGACATGAAGGAAGTTGCCATGGGTTTTGCTGCAGTTGCTTAGAGGTTTGTTTATGGTTAGGCCGAGGATGCATTTGGGAGTGTACTGTGGCCACATCGGCCAGCAGGGACACGCCACACGTGTCATCAATAGTGCACAGAGGTTGTACTTCCCCGACGTCATCCCATCCCTCTTTATGTGCTCCAGCGGTGTGAGAAATTTCAAAGACTGAGCAATGATTAGGACTTCATCTAGAGTCGAATTTGTCAACTGAAGGGCATGTTGCCTAACTTCCTTGTCAGGTGCCAACTGGATAATAGCATCCCGTACCATGGAATCGGTGTAGGATTCTTTGTGAACGTCATGAACAAATTGACACTTTCAACTGAGGCTGTGAAGTTCAGCAGCCAAAGCATGATAGGATTGATTCAGTTGTTTTTGAAAACAATAAAAGGCAACACAAGAGGCTACCATATGCATATGATTTTGAAAATATATGGACAGAAGTGAGCACATTTCAGCAAAGGACAAAGACACAGGATCTTTCCAGGGAGCCAACAGCGACAACAACCAAGGTGAAATCCATGAAAGGGACAGAGACTTACATGTTTGGTCATCCGTGACATGAAATTCCAAGTAGTGCTGCCGAAGACATTTTTCGGAATCAGACCATTCTTTCGCCACCTCGTCTTAAGGAGGAAAAGGAGGTAGAGACATTGGATGCCGCCATGAAATAACGAATCACAGATGTGAGAAGCATTTGCTGTTCAATGAGACCTTGCAATAGTTGCTCTACAGTAGCCATGGAAACCTGTCTGTCAATGATGAAAAAGGAAAATTCACTACCTCGTTGCCAATTGTTATAACGTAAAGTTGAACAAATATATTTCTAGGACGACACAATACATGTAAGTCGCAGATCAAGTGAACAAAGTAAGATGTGTGTACACTGTAACAGTCAAATAAGCACTGAGTCCAAGTCTAGCGGCCACTAGTTGGCTGGCCGCTTAGGTGGTACGACTGCTGCATGGCTGGCAGACAGCGCCGCATGTAGAGGACACACGTAACTGCACGACAGCACTTTGAAAGATCGGCGAGTCACAACATAGAACTCATCAAGTGATGTGGTATTAATGTTATGGGTATGATGTCCATAATACTTTAGTAGCTCAAGATGCAGTAAATTGTTCATTTCCAAACCAGTGGATGGGAAAAGGCAGTCCTGTTCAGAGGTATCTGGTGTGATTGCCTGAACTGATGCCATTAGACTTCTTCCTCTGGGTCATGCAAAACATACTATCTATAAGGATGTTCCAGTTACTGTGGAGGACATAACAGATCAAATTACTGCTGCATGTAAAGTGATTACTCCAAGTATGTTGACTGCAGTGAGTTCATCAATGATCCAATAAAAATTTCATGATGCAAACGGTTCTCACTTTGAACATTCTTTTTTAAAAAATTTACCAACATCAGTATGATAGCACATAATAATGTCCTGATTGGTTTTGTTCAAAATATTTGGTCTTCTTTATTTCAGTCAGTATTTTAAACAATGGAAAATTCAGGATGGAATAATGACAATATAATGAAAAGGATAGTTGCTTCTCAACACATAGCGGAGATACTGAGTCGCAGATAATCCCCACAAAAAGACAGTCAAATGAAGCTTTCAGCCAAACATGCTTTCGTCAGAAGAGACAACACACACACACACACACACACACACACACACACACACACACACACACACACACAAATGCAACTGACACATCCATGACAACAGTGTCTGGCTGCCAAGGCCTGGCTTCAGCAGCCAGAGACTGTGGTCATATGTGTGTGAGTTGGATTTATTTGAGTGTATGTTGTCTGTTGTGGTGAAAGCCTGTTTTTATGAAATCTTTGTTTGAAACTCTTTTTGTTGTGCCTGTCTGCGACTCAGCATCTCTGCTATATGGTGAATAGCAACTATTCTTTTCATAATATTGTCAGTCATTATGTTTTTACCAGAGTGCAAATAACACAGCATCTGTAAAAAAATGATTTCCATTTAAAATAATAAAATTTATTTTCAAAATTTAACAAATTTGTCCTTAACAAGCATTCCTTTCCAAGCAAAATAAATCGTCTTGTGAAGACATCAGCACTAGTGATATCAGTGATCAGAGTTTACATGGTGATGAGGAATAAGACATTTCAGTTTAGAACCTGGTATAATGTGATTGTGCAGTAGTACTACCTGTCTCAGTAAAGGTGTAAGACACAATATCATGTCATCTACATTAATGGCATGTCTGCTTATGCCATTTAGGTAAATCTTCTATACCATTTGACTACCTCTTATGCAACAGTACTATTTCACTCCCCCTTGACTACTCCAAGATGGCACATGAACAAGTCCACAATCCATTCATTACAGATTTACTCAGCAATGCTGCCTCCAATTTCCACATCAAACAGTGAGTGAGTTCCAGCACTGATGCCCACATCCTCTTTGATGTCTCATACAACAGAATCTGACCTCTCATCCCCATGTCCATGAGCAGCCCTATCTTTGACCAGCTTTGCAACATGGCTTACTTGCGGATTTGACCAGTGGTATGGCTCATAACCAAATGATTCATTTACATGAAATGTATACACCCTTGGAATATGAACACCCATCAGCTGTATAATGGGATGACAACAATGAAAATTAGTGCTGGACTTTGACCCGAACCCAGATTTCTGGCTTTCCACAAGCAATCACCTAACCTTTAGGCTATCTGAGCACAACTCACAGCCAGGCTCAAACTTACACATGCTGTCAACTATGTGTTTACAACCTGTTCTCAAACATAGAATTCTAATTTATTTAAAAGGATGTTGGGGTTGACACAATCGAATGCCTTTGACAAATCACAGAAAATACCTGCTGCTTGTAACTTGTTATTTAATGAATTAAGTACATTTTTACTGTAGGTGTAAATAGCCTTTTTGATATCAGAACCCTTCAGAAATCCAAACTGTGTTCTTGATAATATGTTATTTGTAGTCAGATGGTTGAGAAGCTGCCTGTACATTACTTTTTCTAAAATTTTTGAGAATGCTTGCAAAGGTGAAATTGGTCTGTAGTTTGATGGCAACTCTTTATCCCCTTTCTTGAATCGAGGCTTAACATCTGCATATTTCAGCCAGTCAGGAAATGTCCCAGTTATAATTGACTGGTTACACAAGTAACTTAGAGTTGTACTAAACTCACAAGAACATGCCTTAATTAACTTTGTTGATATTTCATCGTAACCACTAGAATGCTTTGTTTTTAAAGATTTTATTATGGAAGTTATTTCCTTTGGTGAATTGAGTGACATATTCATCTATCTGAAGCTATTTGTAAAGGCTAGTTTCAGATATTCACGGGCATTATTTACTGATCCTGACAATCCCATTCCATCAGTAACGGATATAAAGTACTTGTTAAATAGATTTGCCACACTATGCCCATCGGTTATTAATGTGTCATCTACTCTTAGTGCTATTTGCTCCTGTTCCTTTCTGGTTCTTCCAGCCTCCTCTTTCACTATATCCCATATTGTTTTTATTTTGTTCCCTGACATTGCTATCTTCTTCTTGTAGTGTATTAGTTTAGATGTCTGAATTACTTTTTTTAATATTTTACAGTATTCCTTGTATTTAGCTAAATCATCAGCATTGGAGATATTCTTGGCCAACAGATACATTTTCCTTTTTGTCTTACAGGAAATCTTTATTCCTTGTGTGATCCATGGTTTTATTATAGACTTCTGTTTAATTTGAGTAACTTTTAGAGGAAAACAGTTTTCAAACATGGTACTGACATTGTTCATGAATGTGTTATATTTTTCATTCATGTCATGATCACTATAAACATCTTTCCAGTTCATATCTTTGAGCAGTTTTCTAAAACACTCAATTTTTGGTTGATTGAATACTCTCCTGTACTCAGATTTAGTAGTCTTGATAATCTGCTTAGAATTTACATCTAAAACAAGGAGCTGCATGTCATGATCCGACAGTCCATTTATTACAGGTTTTATGATATGATTTTGTTCCTTTGATTTGTCTATAAAAATGTTATCAATGGCTGTCCTTGAGGATTTAGTGATCCTAGTTGGAAAGTTTACAGTGTGAGTTAGATTGAAAGACAATATTACTAACTGCAGCCAATGTTTACTGGAAGATTGAATTGGAAAATCTGTATTAAAGTCACCAGCAATCAAAATTTCTTTGTTTCTTACTGTTAAATAACCCAAAAGAGCTTCTAGATGGTTAATGAATAGATTATAATTTCCTGCAGGTGCTCGGTAAATAGTTACTATTGTATAGGGTCTGTTATGGAACTCTACTTCTGTTGCACATGCTTCTAGATGCTGCTCTAAACAGAATTTATTAATGTCAATGTTCTTGAATTTATGGCAGTTTTTAATAAATGTAGTAACTTCTCCTCCATCCATATCTACTCTGCAGAAGTAGGAAGCTAGCTTAAATCCTGAAATATCTAACATATCTATACCAGTGGTCACTTGATGTTCAGAGAGGCAGATTATGTCAATGTGGTGAGATGAATTCATTTTATCGATACAAATGAGTAGTTCATCAACTTTATTACTGAGTCCCGGAATGTACTGGTGTAATAAGGATAACTGATACTGCATACTAATGGCATTATAACTGCTTTGGTGAAGACGAACTGGCAGTTTCTGATTACTTTCTGTTAAACATTGTTTAAATGGAGGCTTTATGCTAAAATCTGACTCCTGTTCATCTGTTTTCTCAAACTGAATGTGTCTGCCAATCTCTCTTAAAACGCGTTTTCTATCCCCCTTCCCTATCGTAAAAAAGGCATCCCTCTGACACCTGTGACCACTGGTATTTTACCACTTGTGACAGTGTCCCCCCTTAAGTTTCCTGCAGTCAAGTCAGACAGTTTTCCCTTCCCTTTCCTATTGAGGTGAAGGCCATGCCTAGTGTAGTCCCACCTATCAATAGCATCCACAGGAATCAAACCAATATGGGACCCTATATCCGTCCAAAGCAGCCACTCCAACTCCAAGTTCGTCCTCCCTACAGAAGAGTTCAAATGAGGCTGATCATGGCAGGCTTGCTGGCATGCAAATGCACCAAGGTTGGAAATCATATGCAACCTCCTCTCAGTTGCTTTGATGTTCTGAGGGCATGATTTTGACATGTGTGCCTTCACCTTGTTGATCCTTTCCCAGAATCAGAAGGTTACAAATACATACTGTCAATAACTGATCAAGTCTCATGATGGGGCAAAGCTGTGCCTCTGAAAGACATCACAGTGAAATCCAAGTGTTCATCAACATATGGACATCTTGCATCAGTTGTCAGGAAACAATAACACTAGATCAAGGGCAGAATTCAAATTTATCTGTTTGAAGCACTCTGCCACCTCCAGGGCATTACCCAGAATTATACAACTGTGTACCACACACAGAATAATGGGGTCATAGAGAATTGGCTTCACACTCTGAAGACTACATTCATGTGCCATGGTAGATAGGCCTTGCTATGGGCGCTGCTCAGTGTTCACATGGAATTGAAGGAGAACCAACAGGCTACCCTTGTGGAAGTCTTGCATTGCAAATCCTTAATGCCCCCTGTAGTAACACAATACACATTTCCATCTCACTTCATCTTGTGTAGACCGGGAACTGTCTGCTAGGCATGCCTGATGTGAACTGACTGGGCATGGCCCTTGCTGCCTGAGTTGTTGTTCCGCTGGCAGAGGGCGCAGCTGAATTCTCGCGTGTATTCTGGTGGACGGTACTTTACTTGCAGCAACTACTGTCCCTGATGCACCATGCCAATGTGTGCCTCCTGCGATCTTTCTGGTGCCTACTGCACTCCTCCTCCTTTAGGGGGGTGAAGACACTGTGATCCACTGCGTCAGAAGGTGGAGCAATGACCTCCACGTCCATTGCAAAGCTGGAGTCGGGGGGATCTGCCAACCCTTGAGCCGGAACCTTCGAATATGGTTGGAAGTGACCCACACAAAGAGGCCCCCACTGTCCCACCATCAGAGCCAGGGACAGAAAGGGTGACAAGCCATCAAACTCTGGATCCCGGTCCACCACAAGAGGCGCAAGACCCAGTGGCGAGGGCGACAGGGAAGGGACGACCACAGATGAACCAGCCTCCTGAGAAAGCGGGCCTGCAAAGGGGGCTGGCTCATGACGGGGCATCTCTAATGATGGCAATGCCAGTGCTGGAGCTACTGGAGGCTGCCAAGGCTGAGAGCCATCGCAGTGTGGTGAAGTCACAGGTGGGAGGAGCGATAGCATCCCCTGATAAAACAACATGGGTGCCTGAATGGGGAAGCCGGCGCCCGAGGGGTTGGAGGGTGGGTGGCCAAATGTGGATGTAGCTGATTTTGGTGACGACATACCTCCCGGTCCCCTGCCTGCAAGGTATAGAGTGAGCGGCCATTGCGGCGCACGAGCACCACCGGTATCCAAACCCACGTGCCCAGACTGACATACCAAGTCGAAAGCCAGGTACCCCATTTTATGAAGACTGGTAAGGACCAGGCCAGAGGAGGTGCAGCTGAGTCCTAAGTTGTCGCCCGTGGAGGAACTCTGCAGGGCTGCGTTCTCCCATTGGTGTGGTCCGGTATGCTGTCAGGAAAAACATCAATGCCTCCTCTGCAGGAAATTCATGCACATACTTTTTCATCTGCATCTTAAATGTGTGCCCCATGTGCTTGGCTTCCCCATTCGCTTGTGGATGAAAGGGAGGAGAGCAAACGTGCTGAATACCGAAGTGCCGACAAAAATCCTGGAAGATCTGCGTAATAAACTGAGGTCCATTGTCCAATACCAAGGTGACTGGCAGACCTTCCACAGAAAAGATTTTTGCTAGTGTCTGGATTGCAACTTCTGAAGTGGCTGAGGAGCAGTGAACCACGTATGGGAATTAGCAATAAGCATCAATGACAATGAGCCAAAAGCCATTGAGAAACAGGCTTACAACATCTATGTGAACACGTTCCCATGCCTGGGTTACAGGCGGCCATGAAGAGAACGCTGACCAGGGAGACACCTGTTGGCTTGCACACTGGGAACAGGCGGCCACCAAGCTCTCAATTTCTCTGTCAGTACTGGGCCAGTACACATGTCTGTGAGCCAAGGTTTTAGTACGGGAAACACCACAGTGGCCCTCATGTAATAATGTGAGGACCTCCCTTCGCGAACTTGCAGGAACAACCATGCGAGGAGCTGTATCATCAGTAGCCACAAGGAGAACTCCTTCCAAGACTGAGAGGTGGTTTCAAAGAACAAAATAGTTATGAAGAGGGTCCGAGGCCCAACCTGGAGGTTGGGATGACCATCCCTGCTGCCGTTTCCCTGTTGACTCTAGAACTAGTGATCGGGAAGCCATCAACCACTTGGTGGGATGCCACATCCAAATGAAAACACATAATCTCCTCCCAATCAAACTTAGGATCCGGGTCCACTGGAAGACAGGAAAGAGCGTCGGCATTGGCATGCTGCCCGGTAGGGCGAAAATGAATGTCATAATGGTACTTAGAGAGGAACAAGGCCCAGCGCTGCAGTCTGTGGGCCACCCTATCTGGTATCTGAGAGGCGGGGCCAAATAACAATATTAATGAATGAGATTTTCACTCTGCAGCGGAGTGTGCACTGATATGAAACTTCCTGGCAGATTAAAACTGTGTGCCCGACCTAGACTTGAACTCGGGACCTTTGCCTTTCGCGGGCAAGTGCTCTACCAACTGAGCTACTGAAGCACAACTCACGTCCGGTACTCACAGCTTTACTTCTGTCAGTATCCGTCTCCTACCTTCCAAACTTTACAGAAGCTCTTCTGCGAACCTTGCAGAACTAGCACTCCTGAAAGAAAGGATACTGCGGAGACATGGCTTAGCCACAGCCTGGGGGATGTTTCCAGAATGAGGCTGTGGCTAAGCCATGTCTCTGCAGTATCCTTTCTTTCAGGAGTGCTAGTTCTGCAAGGTTCGCAGAAGAGCTTCTGTAAAGTTTGGAAGGTAGGAGACGGATACTGGCAGAAGTAAAGCTGTGAGTACCGGACGTGAGTCGTGCTTCGGTAGCTCAGTTGGTAGAGCACTTGCCCACAAAAGGCAAAGGTCCTGATTTCGAGTCTCGGTCGGGCACACAGTTTTAATCTGCCAAGAAGTTTCAACAATATTAATGGCTTATGGTCAGTGATTAACTGAAATTTCGTGCCATACAAGAAAGAGCAAAACTTGGTAACAGCATAGACAATGGCCAAAGCTTCTTTTTCCACCTGGGAGTAATGGGCCTGCAAGGGACTAAGAGTTTTAGACACAAATGACTGTGCCTGCTCGGAGCCATCCATGTTGCAATGGGCCAGGACCACCCCCACCCCATACTGTGAAGCATCTGTAGCCAGGACTAATAGCTTATTGGGGTCAAAAGTAGCCAAACAAGGCGCTGATGTGAGGAGGCCCTTCAACGAGGTGAATGCTCACTCGTATACAGGTGACCAATCAAAAGGAACACTCTTGCACAGAAGGCAGTACAGGGGGTGGGCTATGGTGGAAGCCCTGGGAATGAACCAGTGGTAATAAGCAAACTTGCCTCAAAAAGCTCGTAACTCTTTCAGCAAAGCGGGCCATGGGAGGTCGACGATACCTTGGACCAAACTTCCTAGTAGCTGGACGCTGTGCTGCGAGATGGTGCAGCCCACATACTCAGTAGACGGTTGGAACAAGTTTGACTTATGCACGTTGCAACGCTGACCCACGGACCTAAATTTGAGAAAGAGGGTTCGAAGGTTGTGCAAGTGTTTCTTCATGCTGCGGCCTCTGACAATTATGTCATCCAGGTACTTAATACAACGAGGGATTTTCAACGTGATGTGCTCAAGATAACATTGAAATATCGCTGGGGCACTGGATATTATGAAGGCCAACCGCTGGTATTGGTAAAAGCCAAACGAGGTGTTGCAGACCGCCAGCCATTTGGAGTCCTCATCAAGTAGTATCTGATGATAAGCCTCTGGAAGATCGATTTTCAATAAATATTGGCCTCCCGCTACAGCGGAGAACAATTCATCAGAACAAGGCAAGGGATAAGTGTCCACCACCAATTGCGAATTAATGGTGGCCTTGAAATCGCCACAAAGACGTAATTTTCCCACGGGTTTCCTGACAATAACGAGGGGCAAAGCCCACTCACTAGAAGAAATGTGAAGAATGACCCCGAGGTCTGTCAGCTGGTCTAGCTCTGCGTTTACCTGAGGGTGGAGAGCCAAGGAGATCTGCCTCACGAGCCAACGCCTTCAACGTCAAGTGAGCTTCAAAGTCTGAAACATGCCCCAGTCCCTCGTCAAAGATATCCTTAAAGTCAGAGACCAAAGATTCCAATGATTGATAGGGAATGTCTTCGGAGACCAACTGTATGGTGTCTGTAATAGCAAAACTGAAAGCTTGAAAGGCATCCAACCCAAAAAGGTTAGCGGAGCTCGCATCACTGACAACAAAAAAAGTAAGAGTCCAAGTGACTGATTTGTAAGTAACGCCGGTAGTGAATTGACCCAGTAGGGGAATGAACTGTTCACCATAACCGCATAGACACCGGTAAACTGGCGCCAACAGGGGCTACCCAAGGTCGGAGTAAGTTTATGCATTCAACAAGGAAACTGTCGCGACCGTATCTACTTGCAGTTCTAATCGGCGTGACCGAACCGACACTTTGATAAAGAATTTGTGTGCTGATGCATTGGGAGCCTGGCCTGATGAAACTTCCCAAATGTCAATGTCCATGTCCTCTGTACCTGCTTCCTTCAATTCTTTTGAGGCTGAGCGGCAAACTTTAGCAATCTGTCCTTTTTTATTACATTTGCGACAAATGGCCCAATGCTGAGGATACTCTGACCGATCATGATGTATATAGCAAGACCAACAGGATGGTAACAGGGGCCAGCAGCTGAGACTCAGTTTACGTGCCGTGCGGGAGTGGCCATAACGGCCAGATTGTACTGCTCGCGCGTCGTCCATCCTGGACGCAGAGGATGTGGCCGCGCCTCCCTGAACCACCGCGACGTTTCACCACACTTCCAACTGTTGACCTGCGGCTAGCCACCACAACGTGCATGTAGCGGCAATAATATGAAGACAGCAATAAACACAATGCGTCAAAAGACAAGGATGAGGGTTCCTGCAACAGTGCTAGCTGCCGCAAAACTTGATACAGTGAGGGAGATATCCAAGACAAGAAAAGAGCATGACATACCACCGCATCGGAAACATGAAAGGCCTGGAAATGCTGCTGAAGGCAATGTTCATATGCATCCCAATCCTCCGCAGTCTCATCATACGGGGCAAAGGGAGGAGGGAACGGCACTGGAGCAGACTGCATGGAGAGCAACGCCCGACACACTTGTTTCATGGTTGCCAGGAGCTCCATCTGCTGCTCAACCAAAACCCACACTAAATCCTCCATGCCGTGGATAAGCTGCAAAACCGGAACAACGACGCAACACATGAAAGAACGATCTTACTCATTGCCAATTGTGTAGTAACACAATTCACGTTTCTGTCGCACTTCACCTGGTGTAGACCGGGAACTGTCTGCTAGGCATGCACGATGTGAACTGACTGGGCACAGCTCGTGCTGTCTGAGTTGTTGTTGTGTTGTTCTGCCGGCAGAGGGTGTGGCTGAATTCTCACGTGTCCTCTGGTGGATGGGACTTTACTTGCAGCAACTACTGTCTGTGACGCACCGTGCCGATGTGCGCCTCCCACGATCTTTCTGGTGGCTACTGCACCTCCCCCCCTCCCCCTCCTATGGAGTTCATAACTCCCCTGACACCAGTTCCCAGCCCAGCAGTCCAGCCAGCTTTAGTGCAGCAGGTGAAGTGTCACATCCACAATTTTCAGGTGTCACAACCTACTGTACACACTACCCTGAGAATCTTCCTGCACAAGTCTCTGTTGGACTACAACTACTAAAAGCTGTATGATGACACAATCCAGCCAATCTAACAACTGCTCTATTCTGGTTTGGTAACCATTGTACAAGTGGTCAAGCAGTCAAGACTTAACTGCCTCCCAAGAAAAACATCTGTTTTGCTCAATGTCTTGATTACAAGAGAGAGAAGTGACTGTGTTCTGCTCTGCAGATGCCTCCAGCACCCACTCACATGACCTTCCTCCCAAGCACACAGTTAGCTAAGCTGACAGTGTGAATTCACCAGCAACTTCAGAAAAGGGCTGAAGGTGTCTCTTGTCAGCAGCTTTAACCAGACCTCAGTTCTGAAAGGCAGGCAGTTTACGTCACATAGGGACAGCCAAAATCACTTGGGAGAAAACCTATAAAGACATGAACTAGGGCCTTTGAAATATTTTTTTAAACCAATTCACTAAATATTTTTTGACTGGCTGCCACCTTGTACAACATTGTTGAGAATGATCTATTGATCTTTGACATCTTGCACAGTAGTAAAACAACTACAGTTTCCTTACACAGGCTCAGACAGGCAAGGGTTCATCGTGACACCCGCACAAGAATCAGGATAACCACTCTCCTGTCAACACACCATTTTCACCACCTCTCCATGGAAACTTGCAGCACCAGTTTAAAAAGCAATGTCACTTTTATGCAGTACACTTCACAACAGTTTATACATGTTTTGTACCAAAGTTCCACCTGTCAACTAGCTATTTCACAGCCCAGTGACCTGACAGTCATCACCCTCTATGTCCATGACTGTGATCCTGAAGATATCTATGTCAAACTCATTGATGACCGTGACATCATTGTAATAACATGCTGTGATGTTCGTGATGCAGTTATTGCACTGATTGCTGGCTTCTCATCCACATCTGTCAACTGCTGCCACATAATGGACTATGCAGCTACATCATCATGATTGTCAGCAAAAGGTATGCTCACCATTACTATGCCAGCATATGCTTCTCTTTGGTTATTTCCTTACACCATGTCATTGAGTCCACCTCCACCATGCTCTGAAGCATCACCCCCAATGGTTCATCCAAAGTCACTGCCTGTGCCTAGCACATCTCACTTTGGCTATCCCCATTGGCCTTGTTCTCAACTGGCACAATATCATCTCTACACCAACATCACAAGGCAACAGACACCAAGAAATGGCCCAACTATATCCTGCTCTACAGCTGGCCATGACATGACTGGTCACACCCATCTGCACATGGTTCCCATGACGGTATGAATGATGACATTTATCAACCACACAATCATCACTTCCACCAGTGCTCTGCACTAAGGCAAGGAGCAGGGGAAGGGAATGGTGGGAAGGGGGGGGGGGGGGGGGGGGGGGGGGAAAGCTGTGTGGGGACATCATCACTAGAGCTTCCATGGCAGTGTGGAATATCTGTGTGCAGTATGAGCAAGACAGTTTGGTTTTGAGCTTGGTGTAATGTGGTGATGCTGTAGTGGTCCCTGTATCAATAAAGATGTATCACACTATATTGTGTTGGCTACATTAATGGTACATCTCCTTATGCCAGTTGGGGAAATCTGCCACAGTCTCATCCTAACCCTAACTGAATGACTTTCCAGTGATATAACTTTTTCTTTGGTACAAAACCTGTGTAAACCATTTTAAAATGTAATTCGTAAGAGTCACATTGCTTCTTAACCTGGTGGTGCAAGTTTCCCTGAAGAAGTGATGTAGACTTCTGGGTGGCAGGCCATTAAACAGCCACAGCATGGCACAAAAATGTCTGTGTTCAGTGTTCTTGTACTTCATGATTTCCAAAGTGTTATATCACTAAATTTGTCTCATCAATATCTGCTATTGTAGTGACAAAAAATAGCATAGTTGAATTTAAAATGCAAAATGCAAAGTTGATGCCTGTATCTGAGTTGTCAATAAAGCTGTAAGAATACATTTCTGTTTTCTCTCTCTCCCTGGTTGTTGTTGTGGTTTTTTTTTTTTGGTCACTGTTTTTCTAGATAAAAACAGATTGCAAATGCGTTTAACACATAAAGCTTAATCTGAGGGTAAAATGTTATTTTTTTATATTCCTGTTTGCCTTATATGTGCAATAGTGAAATCCATTTATAAAAGACACAGATAAGCACTTGACTTGCAGCAATTACAGGCCCACTTCAGTCCTTGTTGAGGTTTTACAGAAGAAAGGAGAGAGAGAGAGAGAGAGAGAGAGTATGTCTTATAATTCATTACTGGTACCGACTTCATATAGCTTGTACACTGCCTTTCAATTTGGGTTTAGATTCATGATTGTCTGTACAGAAAGCTGTATACGCATTCGCATACTAAGTGCTGGTAGAACTAAATAACTGAAAATATCATGTTCCTATGCTGAATCATGAAAGGAGGTTGTATACGTGGAAGAAGCCTGGAGATACTAAAAGGTATCAGATAGATTATATAATGGTAAGACAGAGATTTAGGAACCAGGTTTTAAATTGTAAGACATTTACAGGGGCAGATGTGGACTCTGACCACAATCTATTGGTTATGACCTGTAGATTAAAACTGAAGAAACTGCAAAAATGTGGGAAATTAAGGAGATGGGACCTGGATAAACTGAAAGAACCAGAGGTTGTACAGAGGTTCAGAGAGAGCATAAGGGAACAATTGACAGGAATAGGGGAAAGAAATACAGTAGAAGAAGAATGGGTAGCTCTGAGGGATGTAGTAGTGAAGGCAGCAGAGGATAAAGTAGGTACAAAGACGAGGGCTGCTAGAAATCCTTGGGTAACAGAAGAAATATTGAATTTAATTGATGAAAGGAGAAAATATAAAAATGCAGTAAATGAAGCAGGCAAAAAGGAATACAAACGTCTCAAAAATGAGATCGACAGGAAGTGCAAAATGGCTAAACAGGGATGGCTAGAGGACAAATGTAAGGATGTAGAAGCTTATCTCACTAGGGGTAAGATAGATACTGCCTACAGGAAAATTAAAGAGACCTTTGGAGAGAAGAGAACCACGTGTATGAATATCAAGAGCTCAGATGGCAGCCCAGTTCTAAGCAAAGAAGGGAAGGCAGAAAGGTGGAAGGAGTATATAGAAGGCTTATACAAGGGCGATGTACTTGAGGACAATATTATGGAAATAGAAGAGGATGTAGATGAAGACGAAATGGGAGATACGATACTGCGTGAAGAGTTTGACAGAGCACTGAAAGACCTGAGTCGAAACAAGGCCCCCGGAGTAGACAACATTCCATTAGAACTACTGACGGCCTTGGGACAACCAGTCCTGACAAAACTCTACCAGCTGGTGAGCAAGATGTATGAGACAGGCGAAATACCCTCAGACTTCAAGAAGAATATAATAATTCCAATCCCAAAGAAAGCAGGTGCTGACAGATGTGAAAATTACCGAACTATCAGTTTAATAAGCCACGGCTGCAAAATACTAATGCGAATTCTTTACAGACGAATGGAGAAACTGGTAGATGCAGACCTCGGGGAGGATCAGTTTGGATTCCGTCGAAATGTTGGAACACGTGAGGCAATACTGACCTTACGACTTATCTTAGAAGAAAGATTAAGAAAAGGCAAACCTACGTTTCTAGCATTTGTAGACTTAGAGAAAGCTTTTGACAATGTTGACTGGAATGCTCTCTTTCAAATTCTAAAGGTGGCAGGGGTAAAATACAGGGAGCGAAAGGCTATTTATAATTTGTACAGAAACCAGATGGCAGTCATAAGAGTCGAGGGGCATGAAAGGGAAGCAGTGGTTGGGAAAGGAGTGAGACAGGGTTGTTGCCTCTCCCCGATGCTATTCAATCTGTATATTGAGCAAGCAGTAAAGGAAACAAAAGAAAAATTTGGAGTAGGTATTAAAATTCATGGAGACGAAGTAAAAACTTTGAGGTTCGCCGATGACATTGTAATTCTGTCAGAGACAGCAAAGGACTTGGAAGAGCAGTTGAACGGAATGGACAGTGTCTTGAAAGGAGGATATAAGATGAACATCAACAAAAGCAAAACGAGGATAATGAAATGTAGTCAAATTAAATCGGGTGATGCTGAGGGAATTAGATTAGGAAATGAGACACTTAAAGTAGTAAAGGAGTTTTGCTATTTAGGAAGTAAAATAACTGATGATGGTCGAAGTAGAGAGGATATAAAATGTAGACTGGCAATGGCAAGGAAAGCGTTTCTGAAGAACAGAAATTTGTTAACATCGAATATAGATTTATGTATCAGGAAGTCGTTTCTGAAAGTATTTGTTTGGAGTGTAGCCATGTATGGAAGTGAAACATGGACGATAACTAGTTTGGACAAGAAGAGAATAGAAGCTTTCGAAATGTGGTGCTACAGAAGAATACTGAAGATAAGGTGGATAGATCACGTAACTAATGAGGAGGTATTGAATAGGATTGGGGAGAAGAGAAGTTTGTGGCACAACTTGACTAGAAGAAGGGATCGGTTGGTAGGACATGTTTTGAGGCATCAAGGGATCACAAATTTAGCATTGGAGGGCAGCGTGGAGGGTAAAAATCGTAGAGGGAGACCGAGAGATGAGTACACTAAGCAGATTCAGAAGGATGTAGGTTGCAGTAGGTACTGGGAGATGAAGCAGCTTGCACAGGATAGAGTAGCATGGAGAGCTGCATCAAACCAGTCTCAGGACTGAAGACAACAACAACAACAACATGCTCTATTATCTTGATGTAGTCCTTAATTGTGAGAAATGTAAACTATACTTCAGAAATTAATATTATATGGCATTAATGATGTTCCTCTTGCACGGAAGTGTTCATAACAGAAATTAGAGTGACATATTGACTAACTGTATCACATGAATGACCCTAATCTCAGAAATGGGGAAACATACAATGCACTGTCTCAAAAAGTTCAGAACTTGGTGTATTATTATACCTTTGGTACGTAAATGACCTTTCAATGACTTTAAATAATAGAGTAAAAACAGTAATTTGATAATGTCATGGCATAACATATTGCCCCAGTCAAATGCAGCCCCACTTTGAATGCTGTTCTCAAACACTGGATGAGTTGGTTGATGTTCTTAGACAGCTGGAAATCACCCAGACTACTGTCAAACAATTGGCAGCTGCTGTGAATTGGTGTGTTGGAAGAGCTCCTGTGAGTCATGTACCTGTGATACCGGTACCAGAGGTACTTCAAGTACTATCCTCTCCTGTGTATCCTCTCTCCTTCACCAAAAGTACAGGATTTGTCATTACTTTTGTGCTTGGCTGCATATGGCATCTCAGTGTTAGATGTGGGTGTCCTGTATGAGGTGGACTCAGGGTGTTGTATCAATCCTCCTAACCAACAGGTTTTAGGTGCTGTCTTTCATTGAAACTGGGGACTCACTTAACTTGTTTTGGGGAAACCTGTTTTATTCCAATGTCAAGAGGAGACAAGCACAAAAGGGCACAGGTCCATTAACACCAGCAGTTCAAACATACAGTGAGTGATGGTACCCCTTAGGGAAATGTCAGCAAGGAACAGAAAAATACACCAGCTACACTCAGTGTTTGTGCCTGGTGGTCTCATTCACCATGTTGAAGAGCAGCCATTGAGAGAACAGGATGCAATCAACTGCAGACCATGGTGGACATTGGAACAAATGATGCATATCATCTGGGCTCTAAAGTCATACTTGGGTCATTCCACCAACTGGCAGAGAAGTTGGGAAGACCAGCCTTGTGCATAGTTTCAACAAAGCTCACAGTTTGCAGCATTGCCCCCAGAACAGATTGTGGCCCTTTGGTTCTAAGGTGAGTGGAGGACTGAACCAGAGACTTCAGAGGTTTTGTGACAAGCTAGGGTGCAACTTCCTAGACTTGCACCACAGGGCTGAGAACTGCTGGGTTCCCTTAAATGGACCAGGTGTGCACTACATATCAGGTAACTAACTGGGTATGGCACGCAAACTAGGTCTTTTAAATTAGATGACCCTCCATCCAATCCAGATAATGAAATCTGTAGAAACTGAGAAGTATCAGAATAAGACTGAAAGAAATGTCTCCCATAGGTGAGAGTATTAAAATGCTAATGGTAAACTGCCAAATCATTGCAATAATGTTCCAGGGTTTGAAGTTCTCATGAAAAGCAATGAAACTCACATAATACTAGGTAAAGAAAGTTGGCTAAAACCTGACACTGCCAGCTGGTGAGATTGTTGGGTAAAATTTAAATGTATATTAAAAGGATACGCAAATTGGAAATGGAGGTGGATTATTTGTTGCAGTAGACAAGAAACTCAAATCCATCAAGATAGAAATTGAAGCTACATGAGAGATTTTTTGAGCAAGACTCAGTTTCAGTGGGCATAAAATGGTAATTGGATCCTTCTATTTCACAGCAAACTAATCTCTTAATGTAGCCAGAAACCTTAGAGAAACCCTCAGTTCACTTGTATGTAAGTTTCCAAATCATACTGTAATCATGAGTGGAGACTTTAATAATCCAACAGTTAATTGGGAAAATTACAGCTATGTTACTAGTGGGCATGATAAGACATCCTATGGAACATTACTAAATGCCTTCTCTGAAAACTACTTAGAACAGATAGTTATGGACTTCACTCATGTGAATACATATTGGATCTATTGGCAGCAATAGACTGACCTCTTTGAAGATGTTCATGTCAAAACTGGTATCAGTGACCATGACACAGTTGTTGCAACAATGAGTACCAAAACACACAGAACAACTGAAACAAGCAGAAAGAAATATGTGTTCAATAAACTAGATTTAAAAAAATCAGAAGTGTCATATCTCAATGAAGAACTTGAAACTTTCACCACAGGGTAGGAGCATGTAGAAGAACCATGCCTCTTTAAAAGAATAGTTGACTATGCATAATAGAAGGGTGCCTCCATGATATACAGTCAACATAAATATATTTCTATTGAAACAGAGACTACTATGTATAGGTTCACAATGAAGCATAGATCTACAGACAAAGAGATGTTAAATGAAATGTGTTTGGCTGTCAAGAGAACAAAGTGTGCTGCCTTCAGTGACTACTGTAACAGAATATTGTCAAATGATAATTCAGAAAACCAAGAGAAATTTTTGTTATATTAAAGGCTGTTAGTGGTGCTGAAGTTCCAAGGGTATGAGTAATCCGCCAACGAACATAATTTCTCAAGCACCAATACATGTGCAGGACAAAAACGAAAGAAATTCCAGAACATTACACAGCAATAAAAATCTCAGAAAAAATGAAAGTACCAATATTAAGTGACAGTCATGGAAGAGACTGTGCTCAAATACTGAAAGACAAACTAGGGCTCTCATACCAGGTAAAAAGCATAGTAAAACCTGGTGCCCTACTAAAAGAGGGGATAAAAAATACAGAAAATTTGACAAGAAGATTCAGTACATGTGATACTTTGATTGTAATAGGGGGTTCTAAGGACATAGACAAACCTCTCAATCTAATGTTGAAACATGTGGTAGAACCATTGGAACCAATACCTGCTCTAAGTCACAAAATGAATATCATTATCCATCCTGTACCCAGGAGATATGATGTTCAAAATTTAAATAGTAAAAACCTCCACCTGATACAGGCACTGAATTTAGCAAAAAATGCATACAAAAAAGAATTGCTGTGAACTTTGAAATAGGGAGACTAGCCAGAAACCACTTCACAACACATGGTTTACACCTAAACAAATGTGGCAAGGAGATTATCTGCAATAGACTGGCCTTCCCTACAACTATGGGGGAAAATAAGAAACCAAAAGTCAGAAACCATAAACAGATGCTAATAAGCAATTGGACAAAGACAAACAAGATGGGAAATAAAAAGAATAATAGTGGCCATACTGTGCAAACTACATTAGACAAATGGGTCACAAAGTCACAGAGACAAAACACAAACCCCCTAACCCCTCAAAAAGGTCAGGAACCTGAAAGGATGAATAATGTGATGGTGAACATTATCGAGACATCCCTCGAAAATGTCAATGTGATGCCTCAGCAGTGTGAAGCGCATGTGGATACTTTTCAGGCCCAACTGGAAGATGAGTCGGCTGCGAAGGGCGACCAACAGAACCAGCACAACTGCTCGGAAGTCAACATACCTAGAATACAGCACAATTTAAACTAAAGATCAGTGACACAGTAAATATGACTCTGAGCAGCCTGAGTAAACCACACTCAGACCTGAAAATCTATTATCGCAGTGACCAATCCTTGAGCAACAAAACTGATGATTTAAGCATTTTGCTGACCAGTGAACTCAGTGATATCTCAGTAGTATGCCTAGCAGAGCACTGGCTCTACACTGATGTAATTAAGTTAATCTGACTACCAAACCTCAAATTGTGCGAGCACTACTGCAGATCAAATGATGGACATTGTGGGGTTGCCATCTTCATCAAACAACATATTGAATATAGCCCACTTCCTACTCTAAAGGAAATAGGAACAGGCAAGATCTTTGAATGTGCAGCCATAAAGCTTACAGATCTAAATCTAATTGTAGCTACAATTTACTGTCCCCCCTCCAGTAGCATTAATGATTTTCTTTTACAAATGGACTTGTTTCTATCCAAAATAAGTCAGTGGAAACAGGATGTGATTATATGTGGTGACTTTAATATAGACTTTGTAACCCACAACAAAAACAGGGAAACATTGATTACAATTGCAAAAACTTGTAATCTGCATGGCCTTGTAAATGAGCCCACTAGAATAACACCGCCATCCAAGACCAAGTCAGCTCTAGATCAAATTTTTGCAAATAGAAATAAGCTTAACCCAACTCTAGAAGTATACAATGCAGGATTCAGCGACCACCAAGCTGTCATTCTATATGTCAATGTTAGCAAAGATGCCTCAAAATCCCAGTCCCACCTAAAACTTTATGAAAGTTTTTCACCCAAGAGAACTTGAACAAGCTAATTGCCCTCCTTAGTAGAGAAAAGTGGACGGAGATGCACACAGCCAATTATGTCAACATGAATCTTGACAAAATGATCCACCACTTTGAAGAATACTCCACATGTTATGTAAACAAAGTAGTGTCTCCCCCCAACTAACAGAATACTATAAAAACTATACATGTATCCTAAGAAGAGTGATAAGACAAGCAAAAAGGATGGCATTGACAAATCCAGCAATAAAGTAAAAGCGATGTGGCATATCATAAAAAGGGAAAGAGAGGAAATGAAAGCTTCACACACGAAAATAGAAATCAAACTCAACAATGAAACTACACTCCTGGAAATGGAAAAAAGAACACATTGACACCGGTGTGTCAGACCCACCATACTTGCTCCGGACACTGCGAGAGGGCTGTACAAGCAATGATCACACGCATGGCACAGCGGACACACCAGGAACCTCGGTGTTGGCCGGCGAATGGCGCTAGCTGCGCAGGATTTGTGCACCACCGCCTTCAGTGTCAGCCAGTTTGCCGTGGCATACGGAGCTCCATCGCAGTCTTTAACACTGGTAGCATGCCGCGACAGCATGAACGTGAACCGCATGTGCAGTTGACGGACTTTGAGCGAGGGCGTATAGTGGGCATGCGGGAGGCCGGGTTGACGTACCGCTGAATTGCTCAACATGTGGGGCGTGA
Organism: Schistocerca gregaria; assembly: GCF_023897955.1. Classification (NCBI taxonomy): domain Eukaryota; kingdom Metazoa; phylum Arthropoda; class Insecta; order Orthoptera; family Acrididae; genus Schistocerca; species Schistocerca gregaria. The sequence goes on from NC_064927.1 coordinate 373,466,681, forward strand.
GGTCTCCACAGTACATCGATGTTGTCGCCAGTGGTTGGCGGAAGGTGCACGTGCCCGTCGACCTGGGACCAGACGGCAGCGATGCACGGATGTACGCCAAGACCGTAGGATCCTACGCAGTCCCGTAGGGGACCGCACCGCCACTTCCCAGAAAATGAGGGACACTGTTGCTCCTGGGGTATTGGCGAGGACCATTCGCAACCGTCTCCATGAAGCTGGGCTACGGTCCCGCACACCGTTAGGCCGTCTTCCGCTCACACCCCAACATCGTGAAACCCGCCTCCAGTGGTGTCGCGACAGGCATGAATGGAGGGACGAACGGAGACGTGTCATCTTCAGCGATGAGAGTCGCTTCTGCCTTGGTGCCAATGATGGCCGTATGCGTGTTTGGTGCCGTGCAGGTGAGCACCACAATCAGGACTGCATACGACCGAGGCACACAGGGCCAACACCCGGCATCATGGTGTGGGGAGCGATCTCCTACACTGGCCGTACACCTCTGGTGATCGTCAAGGGGACACTGAATAGTGCACGGTACATCCAAACCATCATCGAACCCATCGTTCTACCATTCCTAGACCGGCAAGGGAACTTGCTGTTCCAACAGGACAATGCACGTCCGATTGTATCCCGTGCCACCCAACGCGCTCTAGAAGGTGTAAGTCAACTACCCTGGCCAGCAAGATCTCCGGATCTGTCCCCCATTGAGCATGTTTGGGATTGGATGAAGCGTCGTCTCATGCGGTCTGCACGTCCAGCACGAGCGCTGGTCCAACTGAGGTGCCAGGTGGAAATGGCATGGCAAGCCGTTCCACAGGACTACATCCAGCGTCTCTACGATCGTCTCCATGGGAGAATAGCAGCCTGCATTGCTGCGAAAGGTGGATATACACTATACTAGTGCCGACATTGTGCATGCTCTGTTGCCTGTGTCTATGTGCATGTGGTTCTGTCAGTGTGATCATGTGATGTATCTGACCCCAGGAATGTGTCAATTAAGTTTCCCCTTCCTGCGACAATGAATTCACAGTGTTCTTATTTAAATTTCCAGGAGTGTATATCTAATCTCGAAGTTGTGGTAAAATCTTTCAACAATTTCTTTATGAGCATAGCTGAAAGATTGATCAAAAATAAACCTAACACAAATTACCAACCAGCAAACCAAAAATATCACACTTGTGCAGAGTCAATTTTCATTACCAGAGTCACTGAAAATGATGTTGCAAAAACCCTCAGAGAGTTAAAAAATTCAAATTCACCTGGAATTGATGGTATCCCAGCAGCTGTAATCAAAAATTGTGAACACACAATTGCTGAACCATTAACACACCTCTGTGACTGTTCTTTCCAGGCAGGTATCTTCCCTGAAGCTCTGAACTGTGAAAGTTTCTAAAGTAATTCCTGTCTTCAAAAAGGAAGATAATAAAGATGTGAATAACTAAAGGCCTATCTCAATCTCATCCTGCTTTTCTAATGTTTTTGAAAATATAGTGTACAAAAAATGATGGACTTCGCTGAAAAATAAGATTTACTAAGTTCAGCTCAACATGGGTTGAGAAGCAACAAATCTACTGACACTTCAGTATATAATTTCATAAATATGCTATTAGAACTGTTAGATAGAACACAACCCATAACAGGAATATTTCTGGATCTGTCAAAGGCTTTTGACCACAAAATATTACTGGAAAAAATAGAACACTATGGTATCAGAGGAATTGCAAACAAATGGATTGCTAATTTTCTAACCAATGTGATGCACAGAGTCAGCATGAAATACACCAATAGACAAAGCAACTCAATAACCAAAAAACTACCAAGTAATAAAACCGTAAAGCAAGGTGTTCCACGGTGCTCAGTATTGGGACCCCTACTTTTCCTCCTGTATATTAATGACTTGAGCCTAAATGTTGATGCATACAAATCAATTATATTTACTGATGACACAACTGTACTCCTCAAAGGGGAGAATACAGAGGCTGTGCTAAAAGCTGTGAACTTGCCCACTGAACAACTCAGCAAATGAGCTAAAACCAACAGATTAACTATCAACACCAAAAATAAGCTTCCACGAACTTACACACAACACAAAATGCAAATTCCTCTCAGCCAGTTGTCACTGTAAATAACCAGCCAATAGATACCGACACTGTTTTCAAATTCCTGGGTCTGTGGGTTCAAGATAACCTGAAATGGAATACACATACAGGAAAGGTAAATGCCAGGATTTGTACTGGCTGTTATACATAGAGTGTACTGAAAACAATTGCTAGCCTGAAAACATTAACCAGTGCATACTACGCTTGCATACAAGCCCACCTAAAATATGGTGTAATATTCTGGGGAAATTCTCCAACTACTCTGAGCACATTCAGAATCCAGAAGCAAGCAATGAGGATTATTACTGGTAGCAAACCCAGAGACTCCTGCAAACCCATCTTCAGAAAGTTGGAAATCGTTACACTGCCTTGCCTCTGCATTCTTGAGACTAAAATTTTTCAGAAACCACATAGTGCCAACTGACCCCAGAGTGGTAAAAAATAATGAAATACATGACCACAACACCAGGAAAATGCAAATCTGCATGTTATATGTACAAACACTTAACTGTGTAAAAAGGGAGCTTTCCACATGGGCCTTCAACTGTTCAACAATCTTCCCACTAGTATTAAGTCCATCGAAGACAACATAAAATTTAGCAAAGCCGTGAAGTCATATTTGTTGTGTCACTGTTTTTACTCTGTAAATGAATACTTAGAACAGTAATCTTGCTATTTGTGTTAAATTGAAAACATTGAGCAATATAATACATTAGGATACTACAGGCCTATGACAATATATGTTAACAATGTTAACTGATATTTTCTGACATCTGCAACACACTGTGTACCATCAGGTCACATGGAATAAACAAATAAATATTAACAAAGGAAAACCCAGGAGAACTGCCCCAATTTAATCAGCCTGCCAATGAAAAGATGAAAGAAATAAGTATTAGTGTCAGTCATGATGAGAAACATCTGAAATCATTAAAAATGAACAAAGCTCCAGGGCACAATGGAATCCTTGTCAAATTCTATACCAAATTTCTGGCTGAGATAGCCCCTCTTCTAATTACAATCTATTGTAGGTCTCTTGACAAAAAAATTGTGCCCAGTTCTTGGGAAAAAATACTAGTCAAACCTGTCTAAGAGAAGGGTGGTAGAAGTGATCCACGAAACTACTGTCCAATATTGTTGACAACAATTTGTTGAAGTATCTTAGAACATATTCTGAGCTCAAGCATAGTGAGATGTCTTGAACAGAATGACCTCCTCAATGACAACTGGTATGGATTCTGAAAACATCAACCTTGTGAAATAGAACTTACTCTTTTCTCATGACATATTGCATGCTTTGGATCAAAACAGTCAGACAGATGTGGTATTTCTTTATTTCCAGAAAGTATTTGACTTAGTACACATATTCTTATTACCAAAGTATGATCATATGGGGTATCAAGTGGAATTTGTGACTGGACTGAGGACTTTTTGGTAGGGAGGACACAGTATGTTATCTTGGATGGAGAGTCAATATCAGATGTAGAAGTAAATTTAGGTGTGCTACAGGGGAACTGTATTGGGACTCTTGCTGTTCATGCTATATATTAATGACCTTGCAGAAAATGTTAATAGTAACTCAGACTTCTTGCAGATGGAGCAATTATCTATAATGAAGTACTATCAAAAAGAAGTTGCATAAGTATTAAGTCATATCTTGATAAGATTTCATAGTGATGTAAAGATTGACAACTTGCTTTAAATGTTCACAAATGTAAAATTGTGCACTTCAAAGTATGACAAAACACAGTATCCTATGACTATAATATCAGTGAATCAATGCTGGAATCAGTCAACTCACATAAACACCTGGGTGTAGCCCTTAGTAGGGTTGTGAAATGGAATGATCACACAGGCTCAGTTGTGGGTAATGCTGGTGGTAGGCTTTGGTTTATTGGTAGAATACTGGGGAAGTGCAATCAGTCTAAAAAGGAGAGTGCTTATAAATCACCCATGTGGCCAGTTATAGAATACTGCTCAAGTGTGCAGCACCCATACCAAATAGGGGATATTGAACATATACAGTGAAGGGCAGCCCAATTGTTCAAAGGGTTGTTTGATCCATGGGAGAGTGTTACAGAGATACTGAAAGAACTGAACTGGAAAAATCTTGAAGATAGACATAAACTATCCTGAGAAAGTCCATTAACAAAATTTCTAGAACCAGCTCTAAATGATAACTCTAGGAATATACTACAATTCGCAGTGTATCGCTCACATAGAGATTGTAAGGATAGGATTAGAATAATTACTGTATGCATAGGGGCATTCAAACAATCATTGTTCCCACACTCCATACACGAATGGAAGGGGAAGAAACCCTAATAACTGACACAATGGGACATACACTTTGCTATGCACCTCATAAGGGTATGCAGTGTATAGACGTAAACATAGACGTACATGTAGATATAGAAATAGAAGATAACTAATCAAGGACCAGATCTCTACCAGACACAGCCTATGCAAAATCTAAAAAGGTCTACAACTTCAAAATGAACTTGTGCTCTGTAATGGTTCATGATTCACAACCTGCTTTCAGTTTCAGTCCTGCCAGTACCTCTCTATTACCTTAAAAATGTAAGGAGACTGCCTGTGAAAGGCTATGTTACAAGTTTAAGTGCCTTGTTTTGCACCCCATTTTAATCTTCCAGGAAGGTTCAGGTCTGGAAATGGTCCACAGTGAACAGTTTAAGTTTTAAACTTACAAAAACTTATACTTTTCAGTGTTAAACAAATAGAATGATTTGATCTGTTAATACGTATACATTAATAATGTGGAAATAAAAGGACATAGTGCAACAATGATTGATAATTTATTTCTGAGACCAGCAGTGTTTTGTGAAGTAGATGTGAGGCTCATTACAAATGGTTTGTAGGTATGGCAGTTGACAATAAAATAAGAATTATATTGACACAGAACACTTTATTACATTATTGATAAAACACATGTAACCCACCAAAAGCATAGACCTTAAGCAAGTAAGGTGGAAAAAGACTAGTATATTACTTAAAGTGAGGACATTCCACACTTTTTATATGAATGTTCAACCATTGTGTTGCCATGCAGCTCCCCCTCCCACAGAGTGGAGCTTCCAAGATAAATAGATATTTGTGCTGGATGATTCTCCCAGCCCTGGTGCACACTGGGTGTAGTGATGGAGAAACAGAGTAAGTGTGCTGGGAGTGTTCTTCCTGTCATGGCACAGCATTGTCAGAAGCTGCATCTGCTGGCATAGGAAGGAGAGAATGGCTCCATCTGGGAATGGTGTAGGTAGGGTGGATGCAGCATGTTCCAATGTAGGTGCTGTATGACAGTGGATGGGATGGTCCACAACGTTGTCCACCTGGAACAGCTAGGCTAGCTTTACATGACCAGCAGAAACGATGGTTGCTTTATCATTAATTAAGGCCATTATAATGTGGCTAATATGGTTCAAAACCAGGTAGCAACCCATAAGAGGTGGTTGTAAAAGGGGCCAGATGAAATCTGTGTGTTGTATCACATGAGTGCACATAGATAGATCTTCATGGGTAAAAATGGGAGGGTCTTTGTGAGGTGACTCTAAGGATGGACAAAAACTGGAAATCTGGACTCTGAAAAGCTGGATTATGAAGGGTGCATCTAAAGAAGGGTAGCCTCATTTCCAACTGAAAAAAAATTCTGACAGAAGCCTGACAGTCTCACCATTTGCAAAGTCTGCCACTGATGCACCAATGTGCAGTTTGAATGCATCATGTAAACAATATAACACAAGGGGCATGGGAGTCCCCCAAATGAGTTGTAACATAGTAGGGCTAACTTGAAGTTCTGGTGCCAATGTTCCACAACGCCATTGCTGGTTGGCTGGTACAATGATGTATAAAACCACTTTTTTTTCTGCCAGCTTGCAAAACAAGGTTGACTCAGATTGTCAGCCCTGCTCTGTTGTCACACCTGTAGGGCAACCAGATGATGCTACCCATGCATTTAGAAATGATTGTGAAACAGTTTCTGCCATGTAGTGGAAAGAGGTACCCTCAGCTATGCATGTTATGGTGGTACATGGAGTATGTATATACACTGAAGCACCAAAGAAAGTGACACAGGCATGCATATTCAAATACAGAGATATGTAAACAGGCAGAAAATGGTGCTGCAGTCAGCAACAAATATATAAGACAAGTATCTGGCACAGCTGTTAGATCAGTTGCTGTTGCTACAATGGCAGGTCATCAAAATTTAAGTTTGCTGCTGTTTCAATAGCAGGTTATCAAGATTTAAGTGAGTTTGAATATGGTGTTATAGTGGGCATACGAGTGATGGGACAAGGCATATCTGAGGTAGCGGTGAAGTGGGGATTTTCCCATACACCCTTTTCACAAGTGTACCATGAATATTAGGAATCCTGTAAAACATCAAATCCCTGACATAGCTGTGGCTGGAAAAAGATACGACAAGAGCAGGTCCAACGATGACTGAAGAGAATCTTTCAATGTGACAGAAGTGCAACCCTTCCACAAATTGCTCCAGGTTTCAATGCTGTGCCATCAACAAGTTTCAACATGTGCATCACTCAAAGAACATAATTTGTATGGGCTTTCGGAGCCAAAGGTCCACTTGTGTACTCCTTATGACTACATGACACAAAGCTTTATGCCTCACCTGGGTCCATCAACACTGACGTTGGACTTTTGATGACTGGAAACATGTTGTCTGGTTGGATGAATGTCATTTCAAGTTGTATCAAGAAGATGGAGTGTTTGGGTATGAAGACATCCTCATGAATCCATGGACCCTGCATGCCAGCAGGGGACTGTTTAAGTTGGTGGAGGATCTGGAAAGTGCAGTTGGAGTGGTATGGGCCCCTGATACATCTAGATATGACTCTGGCAGGTGACACATATGTAAGAATCCTGTCTTATCACTTGCATCCATACATGTACATTGTGCATTCTGACAGGCTTGGGCATTTCTGACAGGACAATGTGGGTGCTCACAGGCTATTTGAATGTTGAATAATCTGTTCACCCAGTAATTCTTCAAATTCCTTTTTCACTGTGGTGTGTTTTGAACCTGTCAACTGGTTGGCTTTACAAGCAACCAGCTGTCATGGCATAGTAGTGATGTGGTGGGCAATGTTGCCATATTCCAGGCAGTAACACAGACAGATGTCTTGTTTTATCCAAGGTTTCTGCAGGAGTGATATCATTCTGTAGCTTACCTGTGTGAAACTGGGCTGTCTCAGTTGCAGTGATGCAGTCTTTAGTGTGTGTGCAACACATCATTGTCTGGACTAGTGCAAATTTTCTCTTATTCCATGGCCACTTTCCCAGTAAGTTATTAATGGCGTTCAATAAGGTAAGACCATTTAATAATGGTGATTTCATGCCCACAGAGGCACAAACAGGAGAAGTATGTGCTCATTTGTGCATGTCATGTGAATATGCAGAATGTCCAAAAATAGTCTCATCATTCAGTCTGAATTGCACTGTTCGTGTGGACACTCTAATGAGGAAATGAAATAGAAAGTCTGCACCAAGGAGAGGCTTGGCAACATCCAAATCAGGAAGATCCACCAGAACTTTTCTATGAAACCCAAATACACTGCCTCATTGCATTGTCTGAAAGTAGGTCTTTGAACATTGCTGGTAGGACACTAATATCAAATCCTACATTGATTAAATACTTTTGGGGCATTGCAGGTGTTCTGAAGATAAAGTGGTGTGATATAGGAAAGATTTGAACAGCACAGCAACTGTCAGCTGTGACAATGGCAATAACAGGGATGAGATCCTCTTTTTCAAGATGCAGGATTCACTGTACACATCAGGTCATATGATGAACAACTCTTTGCAGTCATGTATCAGCACTTTACTTCAAAACAGTCAATCACATCTTTTTTGTTGCTGTCTGCCTTTGAGTAATTACACAGGGAGGTGCATTTTTGAGCTAGCTGACCAAGACAGAAGTGATACCAACACTCTATGAGGTGCTGGGCGACAACACAGTGATCACTGTATTGCTTGGCATGCAGATTGTGTTGAGAGGTGCAGGAGTTTGCCAGAGTTGTTTGAGTCCACTGAGGTCATTTTGCAATGATCTGCCTAGTTCTATTAGTGGAAGCTGCCCTCCTCTACCAGCATCTTCTGTAACTACACTTGCAGTGCCTTGTCCAGTTCTTGGGGCCCTGATTGCTTTATCACATAGGAATAGGTTGTGCATTTGATCAACTACAGGTAAATGTAAGTCTACATTAAATCAAATTTTGAGGAGTTGCTTGCAACCACAGCACTCTTAGCTGCTAAAGGTAACTGGTAAATTCACATTTTCTTCAAGCTAATCTGCAACACTTCAGCTTCAAAAATCAGACCCCAGGGATGACACCAAGTTACAGAAGGTGATTTTTCACTGATAACTTCAGTCTTTAAAACTTGTTGTACGAGAAGGTCTGTCAGTTTACACAACCATCAAAGCACATCATCCTTAAGGTGTGTATATTTGTTCACTTTCAGCGTGTTGTGCATGACATCACACAATAATAACAAGGTATGACAGTCTAGTACTCTGATCGTCACAACAAATTGCACAATGTTATCCAAAACAGTTTAGTCTTCTAAAGAAAGTTCTAGGAGATGTAAAAATAGATTTGGTTGTTGAGGCATGTCAGGGTGATGAATTTTACATACAGAATGTAAAAAACAATGCAGCTTGTTAGTGGATTGTATATAGGCTCCATATCGTGCAAAGTGTCTGTCATTTGCCTGAAACTCAACATCAGCAGTGGAACTGTAGTGTTATCTCTGATGCATGCAATAGTTCTTCTCAAGCAGTGGTATCCACAGTCACCATTAAGGTAATATCACTTTTAATGTTTTTATCATCTGCCATTGTGTGTATGATAATCCATAATTAAATAAGAACTGTGTTAATACAAAATGCTATATTATATTATAGGATAACAGATGTGCAACACATCAAAAGCATACACATTAAGCAAACAGGTTACACAAAGACAAGGTGGGAACTGGAAAGAACTCCAAAGTAAATAAATCAACCATTCCACAATTTTTGTCTTAATGACCGACTGTTTGCATTGCCACAGGTTTATATGGCTGCTATGGTCAGATGGCAGCAAAAAAGCACAGCAGTAAATGCAAAGGCTTAATGTAGAAATGCTAGAAATCAGTGAGTTAAAATGGAAAGAATATAAGAATTTCCATACAAATGAGTACAAGGTAGTATATACACTGACAGAAAACAGTATAATGGGAGAGAGATTCTTTATAAGTGGGAAGAGGGGGGAAAAATGAGTTACTTTAAGCAATCCGGTGATAGGATTACTATAATTTGAACTGCCAGAATCTCAGTGTCAACAGAAATCTTTCAGTTATATGGGCCAGTGTCACATGAAGAGAGAGAGGAAATTCATGAGAGCTGAATGGGTAACTCATTATGTAAAGGAAGATAAAAATCTAATAATATTGGGGGACCGATTTTTAGGGAAAGGGATAAAAGATGGGGTTATGATAGAATCTGGGCTCAGTAATAGATGTGAGAGAAGAGAAAGATATTGTTCAAGAATCAAAAGAGAAGGATGTATACCAGTAAAATGTATGGTGGTACAGGAAGATGCCAGATGGATACATCATGATTAGACAGAGATTCCAATATCAGATATTGTACTGCAAGGTGTACTCAGAACCAGATATAGAGAGATCACAATTTAATGATGATGAAGAATAGAATGAAGAAGAGAATTGTCAATAAAAATCTATGTCTAAGGTGGTGGAACGCTGAAGTACACAGAATTTTGACAAACAAATATGGGCATGAGGAAGATAATTAAAAAAAACTTGAGTGACAGATGAAAGAGGGAAGCAGAAAAATGTCCCAGAAAAGAAGGAATACTACAGTATAAAGCATATGGAAATGAAATCAATACAAATTGATGTGCAGTGGAGCTAAATTAAAGTAGCAACAGAAAAATGTATGGTGAAATTGAAATGGAAAGGGTCATTGGAAGAACTCCTTCAGCATACAGAAAAGGCAAAAATAGTTTTCAGTGAAATGAAAAAAAAATAAGGTGTCAACATTAAAAGTGCATAATAAATGCCACTGTTAAGTGCAGAGTAGAGGATGGATATGTGGAAGGAAAGAGTACATGAGTACATTGTACATTGAGAACTTCTATGGGGGGGGGGGGGGGGGGGGGGGAAGTCTGCTGATGTAACAGAACAAGAAATGGATATCAGTTTTGGAGACACATGGAATCCAGTATTACAGTCAGAATTTGAAAGAGGTTTAGAGGACCTCTGATCAGATATGAAAGAAGGGATTTACTACATTTGTGTGTGGTCTGGATCATTTAATTTTTATCCCAAATAAGTAGTTGCACATATGTGTTTTTTGTTAAAATGTGTATTTTATGTATTGTTATAATTGATTCCTAAATAATAATAAAATAATCATGATGAAAGTGCTCAGATTAAAGAGGGCATAAGACAAGTATACAGCTGCTCTCACTTCTTATTCAACCCGCATATTGAAGAATGTGTAATGGAAATAAACAAAAGTTTCATGATTAAAATTCAGGATGAAAGTATATCAATGATAAAATTTGCAGGTGCTATTTTTTTTCTTAGTGAAAGAGAAGAAGAATTACAGAATGGAGTGAACACTATAATGAGTAAGGAATAAAGACTCAGGGTAAATCTAAAAAAAATGGCAAAATAACAAGTTTAGCTATAAACTCAACATCTGAATCAGAAAGAATATGGTAGATGAAGTGAAGGAATTCTGATATCTTGGAAACAAAATAATGACTGATGTATGATACAATGATGATATAAATAGAAAACTAACACTGGCTCAGAAGACATTCCTCACTAAAAGGAAGGCTGCTAAATCAGAAATTTAATTATTTCCTAAAAAATATTCTTACAACATTATGAAACCAAATGTCATTTGCAGAATATAATGGAAAACTGTAATAGAAGTGAGGAAAAAGGGATCAAAGTATCTTGTTCTAGGAAGAGAGAACTTCAGTTAATACAGAGGACTAGTGTTAGTCAAAAATATGCTTCAAATAGTAGTGCAAAATTCTTCATGTTGTAATCAAAAATGCAAAACTATGTACTACACACAAAAATTTTGAAGACTAAAGCAAAAACAGTTTATAACATTATTGGGCTTTAGAAATGAAATGAAATTCATTAGATCCACAATCCAGAAGACCAAGATGGATAAGTTAAGGAAGAGGAGGTGAGAAAGAAAGCCATAACACTGAGAAGTGAAAGAAAATGTCCTATAGAGTGAGTGGACAAGATCAAGTATGTTGTCACTGCCAGAGGAAGCACAATGCATAATGTTCTCTGTGACTAGGTTGTAAATGGACAGACAGAAATGGATGAGGCTCATTAGCAGAACCCGGAAAACTGGAACTGTACAATGACAATGATGATTGGATATGAAATGTATAAACTCAATAAGACAAATGATGATATTCTTCAAGATGTAAGAAAAAAACTAGACACATGATAATAAATTGAAATCAAGAACCTCAGTCCAAAGTAATTTACACTCAAAAGTGCTTCTCAGTCTGTTGACTTAAAAACTGTGGTGTCAAAGAGATAGAGGGGCTGGCCAGTACTTACCTCAGCTCAGTACAGCCGATAGAAACACAAAAAACAACCGAAAATTTAAGCTCCTAGCTTTTGGAATAAATGTTCCTTCATCAGGGAGGAGAGAGGGGAAAGAAAGGGAAGAAGGGAAAGTGGATTTAGTTACTCACAACCCAGGTTATGAAGCAACAGGGAAAGCAAAACAGGGAAGATAGCCAAGATCTTCGGGTGGGCGTTGGGAGAGGTAGTGCTCAAGGGCAGAGAGACCATGGGTGTGTGGGATGTTTGTGTAAAGGGATGTAGCATCTATGGTGACAAGAAAGGTTTCTGGTGGGAGAGGAGTGGGAATGGATTTGAGGCGTTCTAGGAAGTGGTTTGTGTCCTTGATGTAGGATGGGAGTCTGCAGGTGATAGGTTGGAGGTGTTGGTCTACCAGAGCTGAGATACGTTCTGTTGGGGCTTTGAAGCCTGCTACAATGGGACGGCCAGGATGGTTCTCTTTGTGGATTTTGGGTAATAGGTAGAAGGTAGGGGTACGTGGCTCAGGTGGAGTGAGTAAGTCTATGGAAGCCATTGTGAGGCCTTGTGAGGGACCTTGGATTTTTAGGATTTTCTGCAGCTCAGTCTGAATGGAGGGAATGGGATCCTGGGTAACAGCTTTGTAGGTTGAGGTGTCGGAGAGTTGACGCAGTCCTTCTGCCACATACTCCACACGGTCAAGTACCACAGTTGTGGAGCCTTTATCCGCCGGAAGGATTACAATAGAGCGGTCTGTTTTCAGCTGCTTAATGGCACGGGATTCAGCTGGGGTGATGTTGGGGGTTGTCGGAATGTTCTTCAAGAAGGACTGGGAGGCAACACTGGATGTGAGGAATTCCTGAAACGTCTGCAAGGGATGGTTTTGGGGGAGGGAAGGAGGATCCCTTTGAGAAGGCGGTCGGAACTGTTCTAAACAAGGTTCAACACTGGGTCTAGTATTTGGGGGCTGTGTTTGGGTGGTGAAGTGATATTTCCAGTTGAGGTTCCGGGTGAAAGAGAGGAGATCTTTAACCAGGGCAGTGTGGTTGAATTTAGGTGTGGGGCTGAAGGTTAAGCCTTTTGATAGAACAGATGTCTCTTGAGGAGAGAGGGATCTGGATGAGAGGTTTAGAACTGAATTGGAGTTGGTGATATGTGGCATTTGACTGTGGTTATAGTTGAGATTTGGTCTGTGTGGGGTATGTGCTGGGATGGGGAGATTGAGTAGGGTGGCTAGGCTAGGTTTGTTGGCTATGAGGGGGGTTTGTTGACGGTTCTGTTGTGGTTGGTGTTTGTGAGGGATAGGGAGAGGGACCCCACTTCTTAGGTGTTGCACTAGCACTGTGGATAGTTTTTTCAGGTGGTGTGTGGCATAGGACTCAAGTTTGCGGCTGGCTTCTAGGATGATGTTCCTGAGTGTGTTCTCCAAGCAAGGGTTTGAGAGGTGGAGGACTTTGAAGAGAGATAGGAGCTGTTGGGAGTGGTGGTTACATGAAGTAGTGTAGAGGTTCAGGACAAGTTGGGTAAGGGCTAAGGATTGAAGGTTCTGGAAGTCCAGGAGAGATTGGTGGAAGGAGGAATTGCACCCAGAGATGGGAACTTTTACGGTAAGTCCTTTAGGGGTAATTCCAAAGGTTAAGCAGGAACGGAGGAAAAGTATGTGGGATTGCAGTTTGGCTACGGTAAATGCATGTTTCCGGAATGAATGTAAATAGTGTAAATAATTTTTTTTTTTTTTTTTTTTTGTGTTTCTATCGGCTGTACTGAGCTGAGGTAAGTACTGGCCAGCCCCTCTATCTCTTTGTTAGTAATTGTTTCACATCTTTATATGAGATTTTCCATTAATTAGTTAAACTGTGGTGTCAGCTTATTTTGAGTACTTACTTTTTCATCTTCTGGGGAAATGCTCCCCAAGTAAAGGAAGCATTCATTCAGAAAAAGAAAGCAGCATTACCTAGTCAGCTTTAGTTGAATTTGAATTTACAACTTCAATGCAAAGCACTGAAATAATGTTCATCTAGACACTGGCTTCTTGATGTGGGTTCAGAGTGGAATTGTGTAGTCTGGTGCAGAGGTAATAAGGAAGCTTCCATTTGAAATAAAGCAAGAAAGTGATGGTGCTTGTAAATTCAAAAGAAAATTAATAATGTACACTATTAGTCACCCCTACATACTATGTGGTTATCTATATTCTGTATTGAATATTCTCATTAGTTGCAACTACTATTTTTATGACAGACAATTGGTTACTGTTACAATATTATGGAAAGGAAAATTACTTCTCACCATACAGCAGAGACGCAGAGTAGCAGATGAGCACAACAAAAAGACTATCACAAATAAGCTTTCGGCCAGTGAGGCCTTCATCAAAAATAGATGACTGACACACACACACACACACACACACACACACACACACACTTACTTCATTCACAGTTGTCACCTATTTACAGTAATTATAATAAGTCTTTGTAAAGGTATATTTTAATCAGAAGAGTTCTCCAACTGTGATGTTACCAAAGTACTACAGCTATTAAATTTTGAGGACCACAGAATGAGAGAGTTGTGTATGTAAAGAAAACATAGAGATATGATATTTGACTGTGTGATTTTATGAGCAGTTACAAGTACAATAATTAGGGAATATAGCTTATAATTCATGCATTTGCTGTCCATTTTCTGTCCACTTATTTTATTACAAAATATTGAGTTCCTGCCTCTTTTGTATCCTTAAGAGCCACTAGAAATAAATTTACATAGAGCAAAAGACAGTTCTATTGTATTACACCATTAGCCACCTGAGACCCAAATCCAACACACAAACACACACACACATACACAAAACACACACACACAGAGAGAGAGAGAGAGAGAGAGAGAGAGAGAGAGAGAGAGAGAGAGAGAGAGAGAGAGAGAGAGAGATAGTGAGAGAGAGAGAGAGAGAGAGAGAGAGAGATACATACAGACTTTATTCACCTACTTAACTATTTTCTCAAGTTACATGATATGATTAGAATAGCATTATGTCAATAAAAAAGACAATGCAAGAAATCTTGTGCAAAGACAGATATGTCTTACCAAGCAAATAAACAAAAAGTAATACCTTTCATAATCTGAGGGAAATTGAAATGTAACATGTATTTTAACTTGAAATGAACAGAACATTTCATTAACAGTGTATGTGTTGTATTAGTACAAAATAATTATGAATGTTTACCTGTATAATAAATATCTGTTTTATGGTTAATATGAATCAGTTATAAAAAAAATAATATTAAAAACTCAGGAACAAAGTTCATACATATTTTCATTATGGCAAATTAGATCAAACTTTTGTGAAAAATGAGAAAACTAAAATCCTTACTAGTACCAATAAGAGTTTCTTGCATATTCCAACAGGGGTTGTATTGAAGTAAATGTAAATGAAATATTTTGTTGGTTATCATTTACTTATTTGTCCAGCTGTGTGCTAATTATATTGCATGGGTGCTGAATCAGTCTACATGCAAGATTGATATTATCCCAGACAAACTGAACA
Organism: Schistocerca gregaria; assembly: GCF_023897955.1. Classification (NCBI taxonomy): domain Eukaryota; kingdom Metazoa; phylum Arthropoda; class Insecta; order Orthoptera; family Acrididae; genus Schistocerca; species Schistocerca gregaria. Next base: position 373,481,939 of record NC_064927.1, read on the forward strand.
TCATACGTATATGTATAAAACAATCACTATATACATACGTGATTCTCCATCTGACTCACTGTTGCTCGAGCCTGTCATCAGCTCTGACTAATGCAGGCTGATAAGAATGTTTCACAGCTGTGAAGACAGATTGCTGATAACAGGTTCTTATCAGTTTAGGAACCAATACTGTATATGATATTTGTGCAGCATTTATCTACAGCAAAGAAAAATGTTCTGAATAACAAGAAAACTGGGTAACATTATATTTCCATGAATCATATTCATTAGGTCTCACTGAGAGGAACATCCATGACATGGGAAGAATGCAAAGCTGAAGTTGTCAAATACTGCAGTACAGAATTATCGATATAAATTATAGCATAATGAGAAACTTTGTAACAAATTCATTGTTAAGACACATACTGATTTTCTACCTCCCACTCAGACTTATCAGAACATTTTCATACAAAACTAATCTGTAATATAAAAATGTGACAATCTTCTTTACTTCCATGGTAGTACACTCTATAGTATGTATAAAAGTCAAGATTGTTACAGTACTAGAAGACAATCTGTAGTCATGATTCTCAAATAAGTATTAAGTTTTACTGGTTATTTAGGTGTTAATACACTTACAATATAAAAATATTCTGTCTTCATTGATCTGAACTCTCTTCCTTACTATTGTTTACTGCAACTGAACTTCTTTCCTTCTGCGTAATGAATTAAATGCACTGAATAAAATGAATGAAGCACTGGGGATGATATCAGTGGTGATGCAATGATATTACTTGTATTATGATAGTACAAACCATTCTGATATGCTAAACCTATAGTAATTAGTATGTAGCAGCCAATTGCAAATTTGTGCCAGACTAGGACTTGGACTGGTTGAAATAAGAAAGAAATCTGGGCTTGACGCCAAGTCCGGCACAATTTGCCACAACACAGTCTTCCTTTCTATTTATTCCAGGTGGTAATGATTAAACTGATAGTGTTCTGATTGCTGCAGTATATACATCACAGGATGTTCAGATATCATCAGTATGTTCATTAATCTGTGTACATGTGGAGTATGCTGAAAAAAATAATTGTCCCACTTTCCACCAACAGGTGAAAATATGAAGCTGTAAGCAGTCATAATACGGTGTGGGTGCAGGAGAAGGGGAATAACCATCAATATGCTGTAAGCAGTCAGAATGTGGTGTGGAGCAGAAAATGGGGAGTATTGACCAAATACCTGATGATAGTGATTCTAGAACATTTATTGGGATCTGATTACAAGTTACACAATGTGTCCAGTATGATATCTTGAGTCAGCTACATACTGCATCCATATGAGACCATGATTGACAGCTGCTTGCAGCATATGCAGTGTAATTAGAGTGATATAGCACTGTATACTATCCTTCAGATCAGGAAGAGTCTAGATACAGTCCTGATAGACACCATCTTTCTGACATCCCTACAAACACAAGACACATCAGTTTATTGGGGGGGGGGGGGGGGGGGGGATCTGAAAGGCCATATATGTTGAAGTTGCTTAAAGATGGTGTGCTTCTTACTGAAGATTTTTTTAAGCAAATCTTGCACCTGGCAAGTAATATGTGCTGTCACCCCATCTTGCAAGAAAATAGTTATGTGGACACAGTTGTATTCTTGCAGAGCTGGAATCACATTTGCGTAAGGAGGTCCTCATAAGATGCACATGTCAGTGTACACATAACAGGCCCATGAAGTGTCACCTACTTAAAGAAATGTGCATTGAGAATGCAGGTGCTCGTGAAACAACACCATGCAGTCACATAAGCTGAGTGCAGCAGGTGTTCCTGCACAACATGTGGTGGAGTAGAATCTGATATACAACTGTGTGTATTCAAAGCACCATGGAGAGTAAAACACACCTTTTCCATCCAAAGTATATTTCCCAGCTACATGCCATCTCTTTCCATGCATGCCCAAACATGAAAGGCAAAGTCATGGTGTTATAGCCTGTGTTGGGGCTTCATTTGGTACACATCCTGAATCTTGTAGGGCTACCAGAGTAAAATGCACTACAAAATCTTACGAAATGTTGACCAGGGCAGAGATAATTCTCATGACACAGTTCGAGCACTGGTTTGCAGAATTTGTATGTTCAGCTATACCTACAGCAACTTCATCATAAACTGTCATGTGTAATCTCCCCACACCTTCCTTCTTCCATCTATCATCCACATTAAATAATGCTCAGTCTAAGTAATTAATAAGCAAAGTGTTTTATGAAGATTTGAGAGGAGCAAAGATTACAATAAACTTTCAAGTTTACTTAGCTTGTTGTGTTGAGATGGCTCCAGTTTCTATTGTCTACGGATCCAATTCTTGAAGCTGAAAACCTCACATTAGGTCCTCACAGTTGGTTTGAACTAAATAAATCTGAAGACTGTTGTTGCAGAATTTTTTTTACATAAATATACTTTCTCACATTTAATTATATCACACAATAATTTGGTTTTTCACATTAACAAAGCTGAAATTACATTGTTCAACATGTTATACAAAGATATATCTGATCATATCAGAAGAAAGCTTATGACTCTCACACTGTGCAGAAATAACAATATTCCAAATGGTTCACAATTTTTCTTGATGAATGAATTCCTACTATTTTATGTTACATCATTAATTTTGATTATTATTTCATATATGAGTCCAGAAATAAGCATAGTAAACAGTACAGGATTGTGCATTCAATAATATAAATTTTAAGTGTGCCAATAACTCATAATATCAAAATGTTTCTACAAAAATAATTTTAACTGTACATGCAGAACTAGTACTTATCAATTATGACATTGAAACCAAAATATTTTATAACGAAGTTCCTTTTCATAAATTTAAGCTTGAAATATAAACATACTGTGTATAAAATTATATGAAAGTTTTCAGAAAGTCAACTGAGAGAACATTGACCTGTACAAAATTTGATAAATAATACTGGTATCGACAACTACTGTTGGGGGAAAATAAAGTTAGAGGAGGATGTCCCATTACACATGGGGAATGGGCTGACTCTTGTGGCAAAGCATGTAGGGATAATTTTAATTCCCCTCTTGTTTTGTCATCTGCCTCCTTAAAATTCATTTTTTCCATTTTAACTGATTACTATTAACACACATAAATAGAATCTGCATTTTCATAAACGAGAAAGGTTGGCCATTAGTCTTAAAGAATGTAACGCCAGATCTAATTTTGTGAGGATATGATTATAAGGGCCCGGTTTTTCGTCACAAGACAGTTAGTCCACGTCTGAGTTTCAGACAAGTAACCTGTGTTGGTTAGAATGACAACAATGCTTCAACTTAACTGTGGAATAAGTGTTAAACAACTATGCTGCATGTAAAAGCAATGATAATGTCTGCTCCATATGTACCCAATTATTCTTCAAGAACTGTGAACTTTGTGTTTAGGTTTTACTGCTTGTAGATGTACTGCTGTAGCGGTATGTGGAGGTTCGCCTTTAAACTATTAATGAGGCTTGTGGAAAGTTTACTCATTAATGCACTGGCCATACATACAGGGTGTTACAAAAAGGTACGGCCAAACTTTCAGGAAGCATTTCTCACTCACAAAGAAAGAAAATATGTATGTGGACATGTGTCCAGAAACACTTACTTTTCATGTTAGAGCTCATTTTATTACTTCTCTTCAAATCACATTAATCATGGAATGGAAACACACAGCAACAGAATGTACCAGCATGACTTCAAACACTTTGTTACAGGAAATGTTCAAAATGTCCTCCGTTAGCGAGGATACATGCATCCACTCTCCATCGCATGGAATCCCTGATGTGCTGATGCAGCCCTGCAGGATGGCGTATTGTATCACAGCTGTCCACAATACTAGCACGAAGAGTCTCTACATTTGGTACCAGGATAGTGTAGACAAGAGCTTTCAAATGCCCCCATAAATGAAAGTCAAGAAGGTTGAGGTCAGGAGAGCGTGGAGGCCATGGAATTGGTCCGCCTCTACCAATCCATCGATCACCAAATCTGTTGTTGAGAAGCGTACGAACACTTCGACTGAAATGTGCAGGAACTCCATTGTGCATGAACCACATGTTGTGTCGTACTTGTAAAGGCACATGTTCTAGCAGCACAGGTAGAGTATCCCGTATGAAATCATGATAACGTGCTCCATTGAATCGAGGAAGTACAGTACATACTGACGAAACTAAAAAGAGCTCTAACATGGAAATTAAGTGTTACCAGGCACATGTTGACATAACATCTTTTCTCTCTTTGTGTGTGAGGAATGTTTCCTGAAAGTTGGGCTGTACCTTTTTGTAACACCCTGTATATAACTGTGTATTATTGGGGGGCTGTTCAAAGTGAAAGTACAAGACTGTGAAATGCAACTGTGCATATATTGGCTACATTATTTACTGTAGACAGTGTTGGAATCCACAAACCATTGTTCAGCCAGTGTAGCAATGCTGTACATCAACACCAAGTACATCAAACAAGAGATAATTAAAGCAGGTGGAACTGCTACACCCTCTCTTCCTGCTGCACCAACTATTTCACCTGATTTTTCAAATTTCTTCAGCATATTCCTTAGTTCATTTATTGATATGGGGCCTCTTTGTAGCTATTTCTGTTTGTGAGAGTCCCACAATGCAGCAATACTACAGCTACCATTTTAATAAAACAACATTACCAGCAGTGCATGGTCTTTCTCCTCATTAGTTATTTCATTCAACCTCCATAACCTTTTACACCCACAGTCACTTCACGAAAGAAATCACTACCCATGACAAAGAATCAAAACACGAAAAATTTCACATTCTGACTGCTTAATACACTCTATTTTCAGTGGTGGCAGAAAGTGGAAGCATACTAGTGTTGAGTTTGTATCTGTTCTTGAGTGCTATGACTGACCTCATTTGAACTCTTCTGTCAAGAGAATTAATTTGGAGTTGGAACAGCTGCTTAATTTGGGTGCAGGGTCACACATTGGTGTGGTTCCTGTTGATAATTTCAATAGGTGGGATTATATTAGGCATGACCTTCATCTCAACAGGAAAGGGAAGGATAAACTGTCTGGGTAAATAGCAGGAAAGTTAAAGGGGGAGGCACTGTCATGGGTGATAGAATACCAGTGGTTATTGGGTTGAGAGAAGACCCTTTTTTAGGGTAAGGAGGACAGAAAGAAACCAAATTTTAAGAGAGGTTAGGACCAAGACAAACCTTCAGTTTGAGAAAGAAACCAAAAAACATAATTCTAGCTTATTGCATCAGCATAAACAGATATTGGTTAAGAATTTTCAACAGTCAGTGGATATTTCAACTCTACCCAATTTTAACTCAATCATGTGAAATGTCAGCTATCTTTATTGCATCAAAATATTTGAGGACTGAGAAATAAAATTAATGAATTAATTATCTGCATAGATGAATTAGAGTCTTCAAACCCAGCTGACATAATTTGCCTCTCAGAACATCATGTGACCACTGGTATAGAACATTTAAATGTTTCAGGGTTTAGGTTAGCATCTTACTTTTGTAGTGCAGAAATGGAAAAAGGAGGAGTTGCCACATTCATTAGGAACTGTCATAAATTTAAGAACATAGACATTCATGGAAGCATGTTCAACAGAAGTAGAATTTCACAAAAGTCCTTCGTGATATTAAGTGTATATCGAGCACCTGCAGGTAACTTTAATCTGTTCACAAACCACCTTGAAGCTGTACTGGCCCATTTGTATTGTATTGTATTAATTGGTCCAGTAAATCTTATATGTACAGTACACCACATCAGATATTGGACAGGTCAAAGTATATCTTACAATTAAAACACTTTAGAAACTAGAAAATTATGTTAACAAAATTTTATAGCACTTCATATACTGGGCAAGTCAATGTGTAAGTCATAATTAAACCACATTAGAAACTTGAAGTTTACAACTGAATACATGTATAAGCCAATATTAACAATTACAGTATTTGCATGATCCTCACTTAAGCTCTAAGGATTTTTGAGGAACTCTTCTACACTATAAATTGACATGTACACTAGAGAATTACATTCACACAATTTTACTTCATATACTGGGCAAGTTGGTATACAACTTATACTTGAACCCCATTAGAAACTTGAGAATTACATCTGAATGTATTTATAGGCCAGTATTAATGGTTACAGTATTTGCATAATCATGCCTTAGACTCTAGAGGATTATGGAGTAACTCTTCCACGCTATAAAAGCAATGTGTCAACAGATATTCTTTTAATGCTGCTTTAAAAATTTTTACATGTCTTTACTTTAATTTCTCTTGGCAATTTATTTTAGATAATTTTTCCATGGTGTAATGTTCCTTTTTGGCACAAACTGGTTTTTGTATGGTGTACATGAAATCAGTTTTCTGTCTTGTATTATGATGATGAACATTTCCATTTGTGGGGAGGATACCAGGATTTGTTATTGTATATTTATTTATAAACATTGCACTTTCAAGTAGGAAAATACATGGAAGGGGAAGAATCTCCACCCTTTTAAATAATGGTCTACATGGTTTGGTCCTTTTTATTCCAGCCATGATTCTCACTATTCTTTTTTGCACCCTGAAGAGTTTTAGGCAGGATGGCGAGTTACCCCAGAAAGTGATCCCATATTTTAGGACAGAATGTATATTAGAATAGTAAACTGTCATTAGACAGTCCTTATGACAGCAATTTTCTAGCACTCTCATTAAATAACACATGGTACTTAGCTTCTTTAATATGTTGTCAATGTGAGATTATCCTGTAGCCAGACCCCCAGAAATTTTGTATTAGGCACACTTGCAATATCTGTGTCTGACATCTGAATTCTTATATCCACTTCAGTGTTTCTCTTGACATGAAAATTTAATGCTACTGTTTTACTTTTATTTATTATTAGTTTGTTTTGGTTGAACCAGTTTACAACATTTGTTAATGCCTCCGACAGTCTTGTCTGTAGTATCTCTGTAGTCTACCCTCTGACTAATACACTTGTGTCATCTGCAAACTGGATAGTGCTATGGTACTGGTTGGTTGATGTTAGGTCATTTATATATATCAAAAATAGGATGGGGCCCAATAGCGAGCCCTGCAGTACTCCATATTTTTTTACTGCTTTATAATCAGAATAGTGTCATGTTGATTTATTTTCTTTGTGAAAATGTATTTCTACTACTTGCTTGCAGTCAGTAAGATATGATCTAAGCCAGTTGTTAGGTATACCTCTGATACCAATTCTTTCAAGCTTCTGCAGCAATAGGGTGTGGTCTATGATTTAACAACTAAAAACAAAGAAGTAGTGGTTGCTGGTGATTTCAATGTAGATTTCCTTAAAGACTCTCCCAATAAGAACTTATTTGAGTTAGTAACAGTATCTTTCAACTTAATTCCCACTGTAAAGTACCCCACTAGGTTAGCCAATTGCTTACAAAAAGCCATTGATAATATGTTTATAGAAAAGTTCAATGAACAAAATTATATTACAAAACCAATAGTCAATGGCCTCTCGGACCACGACATGCAGTTCCTTCTGATAAATGTTAATACTGGCTATAAAAGCTGTTAAATCTGAGCTCAAGAGGGTAATCAATAAGCCAAAAATTAGTTATTTTAGGACACCCCTCAGAGACATTAACTGGAATGATGTTTACAGTACTCATGGCATGAATGAAAAATACAACACTTTTGCTAATAAAGTGCTTACCTTATTTGAAGACTGTTTTCCCCCAAAACTAACCAAGGTTAGAGCAAAGTCTACATAGAAGTCATGGATTACTCAAGGAATAGGGGTGTCTCGTAAAACAAAAAGAAAACTGTATCTGTCAATCCGAAACAGTTCTGATGTTGGTGCTATAGCACATTACAAGAACTACTGCAAAATATCAAAGACTGTATGTAATATTGACATCAAAACAAATATATTACAAGGAAAAGACTGTCATATCAGATAACAAAATAGAGACAATATGGGATATAGTGAAGGAGGAGACTGGTAGAACTACACATGAAGAGGGACAAATAGCATTAAGAGTAAATTATACATTGATGACATGTGTATAGTGTTGCAGAACTTTTAACAAACATTTTGTAACTGTTGTTGAAAAGATGGGGATGTCAGGTTCTGTAAAAGCTACTATGGAATACCTCAGACCAGACATTTCAAGTAACATCCATAATATTAATTTGACCCTCACTACCCCAGCAGAAATAATTCCCATCACAAAATCTTTAAAACCAAAAACATCTAGTGGGTATGATGAAATATCAACAAAGTTAATTAAAGAATGTGATTCTGAGTTAAGTAACATGTTAAGCTATCTGTGTTTATCAGTGGAATATTTCCTGAATGGTTGAAATGTGCTGAAGTTAAGAAACTGTTTAAGAAGGGAGATACAGAAACAGCATCAAATGCCCATCTAATTTCACTTTTCCAAGCATTCTAAAATATTTTAGAAAAATGTACAATTGGCTTTATAACCATCTTATCTTGAATAACATACTGTCAAAGTCGCAGTTTGGATTTGTAAGGGGTTCTGATATCGAGAAGGTTAGCTACACTTACAGTGAAGATGTGCTTAATTCATTAGACAAAAAATTGCAGGCAACTGATATATTTTGTGATCTGTCAAAGGCATTTGACTGTGTGAATCATAATATCCTTTTAAGTAAATTAGAATATTATGGTACAACAGGAAATGCTGCAAAATGGTTCAGATCTTATATCTTTGGCAGGAAACAAAGTTGTGTTGTTAGGAAAGAGACATTTATTAAGCTATCAGGCATCATCCACCCAGGAACTAATTAGATGTTGGGTCCCACAAGGTTCCATTTTAGCGCCCTTACTTTTTCTTGTGTATATCAATGACCTTTCATCAGTAACATTACCAGATACCAAGTTCGTTTTGTTTGCTGATGATACAAACATTGCAATAAATAGTAAATCACGTGTAGTCTTAGAAAGATTGGCTAATAAAATATTTGTGGATATTAATCACTGATTCCTAGTCAATTCTTTGTCACTAAACTTTGAAAAAACACACTACATGCAGTTCAGAACTTGTAAGGCATGTCCCAAGAGTATATGCTTAATATACAATGACAAGCAGATAGAAGAAGCGGACAGTGCTAAATTCTTGGGATTACAGCTTGATAATAAGTTCAACTGAGAGGAGCACACCAAAGCACTGCTGAAGTGTCTTAACAAATCTCTATTTGCAATGCGAATTGTGTCAGATATAGGGGATATACAAATGAAAAAGCTGGCATACTATGCTTACTTTCATTCCATAATGTCATATGCGATTATTGTTTGTGTTTATTCATCAAGCCAAGCTAAAGTTTTCTGGGCACAAAAATGTGCAGTAAGAGTTATATGTGGTGTGAACTCAAGAACATCTTGCAGAAGACAGTTTGGGAACTAGGGATGCTAACTACTGTTTTCCACTATACTTGTTCCTTAATTAAATTTGTCATTACGGTGTGTGTGTGTGTGTGTGTGTGTGTGTGTGTGTGTGTGTGAGTGTAAGTACAATCTAACTTCTGCACCATTTCAGTGCAGTAATGTGTTCATTGTAAATAAGTATTATAGTACTTCTATTACATGTTTATTACCTTATAAATTAAAAAAAAACATTTTTTATTTTAAATTCAGTGCATTAGAATTTGTAAAATGATTCTTTCATATAGTGTTCATTAAAAAAAAAATGATGATCATTCCACTTGGGACCCGTGGAAGGTACATTAGCTTATTTGTTTCAGTTGTAAATATTTGTCATGTATTATTGTTTCTCTGGCATGTATAACTGTTTTTCTGACATGTTCTACATCCTTGAAGACCTCCTCACTATGGATCAATTGGAATGAAAGTAAATCTAATCTAATCTAAATATTATTTCTGCATCCCATGATGTATACAGCCCACACTGGAGCACTCCAATGACATCAGTTTAAAAATAACTACCTTGTATATTCTGGGAATATTAACTTGAATGTTCTATACATGTAATTTACTTTAGAGAGAATATAATAAGAAATGCCTATATTGTTTGCTTTTACATTTGACAATTTTCAAGTCTATACAATTTACAAATGCTACAAAATTACAGTGCTATGAAATTCCTTCACAAGGGAAGATTCCAGAATTTGAAACACAAACAGCTGCTAGCATGAGTTTCTTAGAAGTAGATACCTTAAGGGTTGTGAAGCAACTCAAATCGCTTGATAAGGGCAAGTCTTCAGGTCCAGATTGTATACCGATTAGGTTCCTTTCAGACTATGCTGATACAATAGCTCCCTACTTAGCAATCATATACAACTGCTCGCTCACCGATAGATCCGTACCTACAGATTGGAAAACTGCACAGGTCGCACCAGTGTCTAAGAAGGGTAGTAGGAGCAATCCATTGAACTACAGACCTATATCTTTGACATCAGTTTGCAGTAGAGTTTTGGATCACATACTGTATTCAAACATTACGAATCACCTCGAAGGGAACAATCTATTGATATGTAATCAGCATGGTTTCAGAAAACATTGTTCTTGTGCAATGCAGCTACCTCTTTATTCGCACGAAGTAATGGCCGCTATCGACAGGGGATGTCAAGTTGATTCCGTATTTCTAGGTTTCCGGAAAGCTTTTGAAAATGTTCCTCACAAGCGACTTCTAATCAAGCTGCGGGCTTATGGGGTATCGTCTCAGTTGTGCGGCTGGATTCGTGATTTCCTGTCAGGAAGGTCGCAGTTCATAGTAATTGAGTAAAACTGAAGTGATATCAAGTGTTCCCCAGGGAAGCGTCCTGGGACCTCTGCTATTCCTGGTCTATATAAATGACCTGGGTGACAATCTGAGCAGTTCTCTTACGTTGTTCGCAGATGATGCTGTAATTTGTTGTCTAGTAAGGTCATCCGAAGACCAATATCAGTTGCAAAGTGATTTAGAAAAGATTGCTGTATGGTGTGGCAGGTGGCAGTTGACGCTAAATAACGAAAAGTGTGAGGTAATCCACATGAGTTCCAAAAGAAATCCGTTGGCATTCGATTACTTGATAAATAGTACAATTCTCAAGGCTGTCAATTCAACTAAGTACCTGGGTGTTAAAATTATGAACAATTTCAGTTGGAAAGACCACATAGATAATATTGTGGGGAAGGTGAGCCAAAGGTTGCATTTCATTGACAGGACACTTAGAAGATGCAACAAGTCCACTAAAGAGACAGCTTACACTACACTCATTCGTCCTCTGTTAGAATGTTGCTGCGCGGTGTGGGATCCTTACCAGGTGGTATTGATGGAAGACATCGAAAGGGTGCAAAAAAGGGCAGCTCGTTTTGTATTACCACGTAATAGGGGAGAGAGTTTGGCAGATATGATACGTGAATTGGGATGGAAGTCATTAAAGCAAAGACTTTTTTCGTCACGGCGAGATCTATTTACGAAATTTCAGTCACCAACTTTCTCTTCCGAATGCGAAAATATTTTGTTGAGCCCAACCTACATAGGTAGGAATGATCATCAAAATAAAATAAGAGAATCAGAGCTCGAACAGAAAGGTTTAGGTGTTCATTTTTCCCACAAGCTGTTTGGGAGTGGAATGGTAGAGAGATAGTATGATTGTGGTTCGATGAACCCTCTGCGAAGCACTTAAATGTGAATTGCAGAGTAGTCATGTAGATGTAGATGTAGATAAGAAGTATACTTTAAAAACTCTATCACTTATTAAGACAGTTAAATTGTGTGTAGAATAAACTGGTTTGAATATCAGCAATCAATCAGTATGCAGTGATAAACAACTTAACAATACTAAAAAATGAGACTGTAATAAATACAGTCTACATGGTAGGAGGATGCAGTACTTCAACATTGGCTGCACTCGAAATCAAAGAACTGAGTAGAAATACTGTTAAGTAATACAAACCACAGTCATTCTGAAGTTACATTAATTAATCCTTGGTCCACAGATCATGAATAGAAAATTCTTTTAATTCGCTTTTAAATGTTGGTTGGCTATCTGTCAGACTTTTAACAGTGTAGGGAAAAATGACCAAAGATTTTTGTGGCAGCATAATTCATCCCTTTCTGTGCCAAAGTGAGATTTAATACAAAATAGTGAATATCATCCTTTCTTCTACTGTTGTAGCTATGCTCTTTGATGTTATTTTTGAATTGGGATGAGTTATTAATGGCAAAATTCATAATCGAATATATGTATTGTGAAGGTACTGTGAATGTCCCAAGTTCCATAAATAAATGTCTGCAAGGTGATCTTGGGTGAGCTCCAGCTATTATTCTGATTACAAGCTTTTGTGCAATGGATACTTTCTCACTTAATGATGAATTGCCCCAAAATATGATGTCATATGAAAGCAGTGAATGAAAATAGGCATAGCAGGCTAATTTATTAATATGTTTATCAACAAAATTTGCAATAACCCTAACAGCATAAGTAACTAAACCTAAGTGTTTCAGCAAATCATTGATGTGTTTCTTCCAATTCAATTTCTCATCAATGCACACACCCAGAAAATTTGAGTATTCTACCTTAACAAGAGATTTCCATTCATAGTCTATATTTATCAATGGTGTTATGTCATTTATTGTACAGGATTGTATAAACTGTGTTTTCTCAAAATTTAGTGAGAGTCCATTTGCAGAAAACCACTTAATTATTTTCTGAAAGACATTATTTGCAATTTCCTCGGCTGATTCTTGCTTCTTGGGTGTGATTAATATACTTACATCATCAGCGAAAAGAACTAACTTCACATCTTTATGAATACAGAGTGGCAAGTCATTAATATACACTCCTGGAAATTGAAATAAGAACACCGTGAATTCATTGTCCCATGAAGGGGAAACTTTATTGACACATTCCTGGGGTCAGATACATCACATGATCACACTGACAGAACCACAGGCACATAGTCACAGGCAACAGAGTATGCACAATGTTGGCACTAGTACAATGTATATCCACCTTTCGCAGCAATGCAGGCTGCTATTCTCCCATGGAGACGATCGTAGAGATGCTGGATGTAGTCCTGTGGAACGGCTTGCCATGCCATTTCCACCTGGCGCCTCAGTTGGACCAGCGTTCGTGCTGGACGTGCAGACCGCATGAGACGACGCTTCATCCAGTCCCAAACATGCTCAATGGGGGACAGATCCGGAGATCTTGCTGGCCAGGGTAGTTGACTTACACCTTCTAGAGCACGTTGGGTGGCACGGGATACATGCGGACGTGCATTGTCCTGTTGGAACAACAAGTTCCCTTGCCAGTCTAGGAATGGTAGAACGATGGGTTCGATGACGGTTTGGATGTACTGTGCACTATTCAGTGTCCTCTCGATGATCACCAGAGGTGTACGGCCAGTGTAGGAGATCGCTCCCCACACCATGATGCCAGGTGTTGGCCCTGTGTGTCTCGGTCATATGCAGTCCTGATTGTGGCGCTCACCTGCACGGCGCCAAATACGCATACGACCATCATTGGTACCAAGGCAGAAGCGACTATCATCGCTGAAGACGACACGTCTCCATTCGTCCCTCCATTCACGCCTGTCGCGACACCACTGGAGGTGGGCTGCACGATGTTGGAGCGTGAGCAGAAGACGGCCTAATGGTGTGCGGGACCGTAGCCCAGCTTCATGGAGACAGTTGCGAATGGTCCTCGCCGATACCCCAGGAGCAACAGTGTCCCTAATTTGCTGGGAAGTGGCGGTGCGGTCCCCTACGGCACTGCGTAGGATCTTACGGTCTTGGTGTGCATCTGTGCATCGCTGCGGTCCGGTCCCAGGTCGACGGGCACGTGCACCTTCCACCAACCACTGGCGACAACATCAATGTACTGTGGAGACCTCACGCCCCACGTGTTGAGCAATTCGGCGGTACGTCCAACCGGCCTCCCGCATGCCCACTATACGCCCTCACTCAAAGTCTGTCAACTGCACATACGGTTCACGTCCACGCTGTTGCGACATGCTACCAGTGTTAAAGACTGCGATGGAGCTCCATATGCCATGGCAAACTGGCTGACACTGACAGTGGCGGTGCACAAATCCTGCGCAGCTAGCGCCATTTGACGGCCAACACCGCGGTTCCTGGTGTGTCCGCTGTGCCATGTGTGTGATCATTGCTTGTACAGCCCTCTCGCAGTGTCCAGAGCAAGTATGATGGGACGGACACACCGGTGTCAATGTGTTCTTTTTTCCATTTCCAGGAGAGTGTATTAAGAATAATAAGGGACCCAAGACTGAACCCTGTGGGAGACAATGCTTGATACCTCCCCAGTTAGAGTACTCTGCTGGTTCTTGCAGACTATCTGTAGTGTTAATTTCAACCTTCTGCATTCTTCCAGTTAAGTATGAATCAAACCATTTGTCACTGTCCCACTCGTACCACAATACTTAAGCTTATCTAGAAGAATTTCATGATTTACACAATCAACAGGCTTTGAGAGATCACAAAATATCCAAATGGGTGATATTTGGTTATTCATTGCATTTAATAGAATTTGGTCAGTGAAAGCATATATAGGATTTTCTGTTGAAAAGCCTTTCTGAAAACCAAACTGACATTTTGTTAGTACTTCATTTTTACAAATATGTGATGCTGCTCTTGAATACATTAATTTTTCAAGAATTTTTGATAAAGTTGTGAGAAGTGAGATTGGGCAGTAGTTTTTAGCATCAAATCTATCCTCTTTTTTTATGCAATGGTTTAACAATAGCGTATTTCAGTCCATCTGGAAAAATGCCCTGTTTCAGTGAGCTACTACATAAGTAGCTGAGAATCCTACTTATTTGTTGGGAACAAGCTTTTAGAACTCAGTTGGAAATGCCATCAGTTCTATGTGAGCTTTTACTTTTGAGTGAATTTATAATTTACCTTATTTCAGTTGGAGAGGAGGGCTGAATTTTAATTTTATCAAATTGCCTCATACAGCCTTGCATTTTCTAATGAATAGCTAGGTCCTATTTTCTCTACAACACTTAAAAACGATTATTAAAAATGTTTTCTACCTCTGAATGCTTGTTAACAAACTTTTTATTGTGTTTGATAGAAATACAGTCTTCCTGTGCTCTCAGTTGCTCTGTTTCCCTTTTCACAATATTCTAAATAGTTTTAATTTTATTATCAGATGTGCTAATCTCAGACATAATGCACATACTTCTGGATTTTTAATAACTTTTCTTAATATAGTGCAGTAGTATTTATAATGTTTCACTTTTTGGGATCATTACTCCTCCTAGCTACAAGATACATTTCCCTTTTCTGTTTACAAGATATGTTTATCCCTTTAATGAGCCCTCACTTTTTATAAGGTTTCTTACAATTATATTTCACTGTTTTCTTAGGGAAACTGTTTTCAAATATACTCACAAGGGATCAAGAAATAGGTTACATTTTAAATTAGCATCATGTTCCCTGTATGCCTAATCCCGGGCTAACTGTTGCAAGCTTTCCCTAAAATTTTGACTTGTTAAGTCATTAATGGAATGCACTATTTTGGAGGACTGTTTTGCATTACTGTATGGAGCTATATCATATACTGTAACTAGTTGTTCATCATGATCAGACAGATCATTCTTATCAGGAAAAGTTTTTATTTGCTTAAATTTATCTTGGTCTATGAAAACGTTATCTATCAGTGTGCTGCTTTCCTGTGCCACCCAAGTAGGAAAATCAATAACTGATGTCAAAGTGAAAGAACCAAGTAATACTTCAAGAAAATATTTCTATCAGACTCTTTCAGAAAATTTACATTGAAATCCCCACAAACAATAATTTGCTTTCCTTTGTCTGACAGGAAACACAACTAAGAAGCCAAGTTTTTAAAAATAGTTGAAAATTTCACAGTGGGGACCTATACATGGCTACAATTATAAAAGTGCCATTATTTAATTTAAGCTCACATGCACATGACTATAAGATGTTCAGACAGACATAGTGCATCTGTTCCACCCTCAGCTTCTAAATCTTCTAAACAAACAAGAAGCTCATCTACTTTGTTTTTTAATCCCCTGGCATTCTTATGCAACATATGAACATTATTTTTCACTGTGCTTTTATGTGAATCTTGTGACATACTAACATTAGTTTTCACTTATGAGAATCTTGTGATATTTTCACATCTCTAGTAAGCTTAATTTCAATCAATGTAGGGTGATTGGACACTGATCTTAGCCTAAAAAAGTACTCCCGTGAGTTTCAGTGCCCCCCTTAAAGATTTTGCTATCATCCCAGCCATTTACCCTTTCATTTCCTATTGAGATGCAGGCCATGTCTTGACAAGTCCCACCTACCAATACCTTCAACAGGAACCAAACCTATGCCTGACAAAGCAGCTGCCTGAAGCAGCTGATCTAGCTCCTCCTGACAGAGCTGTTCAATAGTGGCTGGTATTACCACATGAAAGCAAGAGCCAAGCCAACATTTGTATGATTTGTTGCAGATGCTATTTTTACCATGTCACACTCAATATTGTATCCTTGATTCCTATCAGTACTGTATCCTGCTCCACTCTCTATCACAACATGATCCTGCTTTGTAAATTGCACAATGATCCTACATCCTCTATCATTCGGCTAAGACATGCACTGGGCTCAAAAATAATTATGATCAGGTACCTGTCACCTAACTTTTCCTGCAACATCTGGTCCACACCTCTTCCATGGCTACTACCTAACAACAGAACTTTCCTCCTACTTTCTACTTTTTTTTCAACAGTTGGTTTCCTAGTGAAAGTCTGTTGAGTGATGACTACACTTACATCTACTTGAGCCTCTTCCTTAGCTGACTGAGGTAGAAAGGTAAATATATTGTTTGTGCCAATGATGAAACTGTCTGATACTGTTCTCTTTCTGTGGCCCCCGCCCCTTGCTGCCACTTCCCACCTGTCTTCACCTTAAGCTTAACCTCATCAGTTCATCCCTAGCACTACCCAGTTCAGCCTGTTCCACTATTTTGCTATCCCTTGAACATAATCTGCAATACCATGGAAGAGATCCATTTATTCCCTGATTCCCAAGCCATTGTGTTCACCCCCAATGTAACCATCTGCCACAACAGCTGCACAGAACCCCAGAACTGACTTTCCTATGGCAGCTCAAACACTTCTCACACATGGTTATTTACAATATTTTTTTTACAAAATTTAGCTAGTCAATAACAGTAATATTCTACTAACTACAGATCACAAAAGTGACTAAATTTATGTGGAACACTAATATATGTGTATACTATTAATAAAGCAGCATAATGTAGTTAAACTAACATTAAAATTCAAAACTTGTATACCCAAAAAATTAGGCCTGATATCATGTATGCACTATATGTACTTTACATTGTGGTGCCAACTGATGACATCCAACAACTGAGAGTGTATGATATGATGGCTGATGATAGAGAGTTCTGTGATGGTTACATTTAAGAGATCTTTATGTACTTCACACAGTGGGTACTAACTTGAGAGAAAATACATACCAAAGAGTTCAAAAAATACATTAAGTAAGAGATTTTTTTAAAAAACATCACTTTTAAACATTCTTTGTTTCATGCTATTGGTTTTGATTGAGGAAGAACAATAAAATAACAACACAATGGGCATATGACACAATAGATGTAGAAATTATCTCAAAATGAATGGCACCATAACTTCAGTAATGTCTAGGTTTTGTCTTACACAACAGTTCTTCTATTCACATCCATGACTTCAATTGTAGTTAATGTCGAAGTACTGCATCCTGATCTCAAGTCGAGCATATTTATTATATTCTCATTTTTTAAGTTTAAGTTGTTTGCCATTGAAGTATTGATTGATAACTGATGTTCAGACTAGTTTATTCTATACACAACTTAACTGTCTTAATGAATCAGACAGTTAATGTAAAAACAAATAAGACATGCATTTTTTGTCATATTCTCTCTAGAGTAAATGGCACATATAGCACATTCAGGTTAATATTCACACAATATACCAGGTGGATATAATTAAACTGATGGTATTCTGAGTGCTGTAGTGTAAGCTACATACATCACAGGATGCTGAAACATCATAGGTATCTTCATTGATCTGTGCATTCACTGAATATGCTGAAAAAAGAGTGTACATACATAAATAACTAAAGAATATTTGATCTAAATAAAACAGAAAGAAACTTCCACATGGGAAAAATATATTAAAAACAAAGATTCCAAGACTTACTAAGCGGGAAAGCGCCGGCAGACAGGCACATGAACAAAACACACAAACACACACACAGAATTACGAGCTTTCGCAACTGGCAGTTGCTTCGTCAGGAAAGAGGGAGGGAGAGGGAAAAAAGCAACTTTCATTTTTCCCTCTCCCTCCCTCTTTCCTGACGAAGCAACTGACAGTTGCGAAAGCTCGTAATTCTGTGTGTGTGTTTGTGTGTTTTGTTCATGTGCCTGTCTGCCGGCGCTTTCCCGCTTGGTAAGTCTTAGAATATTTGATCTATATAGACAGTATCGTTAGCACATTACTCATGTGGGTTACAGGCTCTAAGATTTACAGTCACAAAATTTATACCAATTTGTCCATTTAGACACACTCACACACACAAAATGAGTGGATAAGTTGACAGACAGGTGCCACATGTGGCTCACGTTGTTCAGACATACTGCAGGTTGAAGTTTGACATAACAAATTCAATGCTGTTCAGAAAAAAGACTGCACACTGCTGGTAATGTTGTTACATCACAACACAGCAATAGCACTGCTGCATTGTGGGAATGTTGCCAACAGAAACAGCTACAACGAGGGCACCATGTCAATAAATGGGCAAAAAAATACAATCAACAAATTTGAAGAAAAAGTGAATTACAAGGTGCAGCAGAGAGAAGGATCTACAATGGTATACCATTTTCTTGTATTTATTTTGACATACCTGTAATGTTTCAATACTTTCCAAGTGATTTCTTGATAAGCATGATTCCTCTTCTGGTATGGGTGAACTTTCACTTTCCTGTGTCAACATAATAAGTTTGGTCTTTTTATTTATCAGGCTTCTACATTTTGATACAAAGTACTAAATGAAGATTATTTCTGATGCACTGGTTGTCCAGGCAAAGGAATTAGATATATAAACACAAAATTATACAGTTTTCCAGTGCAAACAAGGAACATCATGGGGCTAAAGGATTTTACAATAAAGCAAATATTACTTCTAATAAACTACTGCTTTTACAGAAGACAGGAATTGTTAGAAACTGCAGCATGTCTGAACAATGTGAGACATATGTCTGTCAACTTATCCACTCATTTTGTGTATGTGAGTGTGTATAAATGGACAAATGAATACAAATTTTGTAGCTTAAAGCCTGTAACCTACCTGAACAATATGATAATGGTACTGTCTTTGGAGTTCAAATATTATTTAGTTATTCGCGTGTGTATGTTCCTTTCTTTACATATCTGTTAGTTACATTAAAAACAATTATCTGCAGCAATGTAGCTTTAGAACTATTTTTTAAAGGCATCTGTTAGTTAATATATTTTCTGAGCTATTTAGGATGTGTTTTTCACAGATTAAGGCCCACTATTGAAGCTTGTACCGTGTTTATTATTCTTAAATGTAACCATCACAGCACTCTCTGTTGTCTACAATCATATCAGCCACCCTGACCTGTTGGATATCATGATGTACTTTCTAAGAATAAATGAATGCAAAAGAGCTAAGACAGTAAATAACTATCAGACAAAAAAAAAAAAAACATAGTTCCACCACTTTCTGCCATCAGATGAAACTATGACACTGTAAGCAGTCAGAACATGAAATGTTTCTTGTTTTGGTGTCAGCATGTGCTGTCTGTCACTTGAATGTTGATTTCTTTTGTGAAGGGAATGTCAGTGCAAATGCTTCTGAGAATGTCTGTATTTTTTATAAGCAGTGGATTATCAGAAATGATCTTAGATTTATTCTAAAATCCCTTAGCTCTCTTATGTTCTTTATTGGCTTTCTTGTTTTGCCATCTGCCTTCTTAAAATTCATTTTTTCAATTTTAGCTGATTATCATTAACATAAGCAAGTATAATCTGCATTTTCAAAGAAGAGAAAGGTTGGCCCTCAGTTTTAAAGAATTTAACACCAGATCTAGTTTTGTGCTTAGTTTTACATATGAAACTGATTTTCTAATTTATTTTGACTATTACTAGTTAGTATCTTTCATTATAGAGCAAAATCAGTAATTGTTTTGTAATGTAAATTCTATTGTTGTTGTATAAAAAAATATAAATTCTGTACTAATTATAAACATTTGGAGGATCTATTTGGCTCTATTCAAAAACACATTAGCAAAGCCAGCCCTCTGCCCCAAAGAAGTACTAGATATGTATTTCCAACTTTATGCAGCATAATAAATATTCAGTTAATTTTTGAGCATGTAGTTGTGCAAATAAAATTTTGTCTACTGATATTTAGAACACGTTTTCTCTGGGTATCCTCAGAGTTAGTTGCAAAATTGATGACAAATTTCCAAGTGTGCCTTTTTAAGCTCCACCATGGCAGTACATGCCTGTGAGTTATAGATGCTTGTCAGCAGCAAAGAGATGCATTTACACATGCACAGCATGTGGTGAAGGCATATAGATGTTTGATTTGCTTATCAATGTATATTCAGTGGTGATGATACTATGATGGCTTCTCTGCAGTTTAAATATCTCAAGAGCCAGATTCCATACTTTGTCCAAATTAAAACCATTATCTCTATTTATTAAATTATTAGCTAATCTAATCTCTATAGCTTCCTTGAAGACAGAATTCCAAAACAAAGAGGTAGATGTCAGAATCTTCATATCACTGTAGTTCATTGAATGCTCTGTATCAGTACAAGGTTCAGCCACGTCTGACTTGTCAGGCTGTGATAACTGTGTGTATAGTCGATGTTCCACACATCTCTCATGAATGGTGCATGTTGTTTGACCTATGTATGACTTTTCACAATTCCCGCAAGGAGTCTGATATGAACCCGCCTTTTGAAGCAATAAATCATCATTTACAAAACCAAGTAAAGCTGCAATCTTTGTGAGAGGCCAAATGATCACCTTAGCACAGTATTTCTTAATAATAGAGCCTACCTTTGAGGGAAGAGCACCCACGTAGCACAAAACCACACTCTATCTAAAAGAATTGTTATCTTCTTCCCCATCACATACCTGCATTCTAGATTTTACATTTAATGCTCTATGAATCTGTTGCAGAGAAAATCTATTTGCTTTAAAAATGCTCCTGAGTTGCTGTGTTGGAGCATATAAGTCCACACTTTGCATCTTGTCTTCAGTCTGTGGCTAACTATGAGGATGGCTGGACAGTACTCAGCCAAAATGTCAGTGGAATGTATTTTATTTGCATGGTTTGCATGCCCAAAATTTAATGGACTATTCATTGTTGCTGTTGTTGTTGTCTTTGGTCCAGGGACTGGTTTCATGCAGCTCATCATGGTATTCAATCCTGTGCAAGCCTCTTCATCTCCAAATAACTACTGCAACCTACATTCTTCTGAATCTGCTTAGTGTATTCATTTCTTTGTCTCCCTCTACAATATTTACCCTCCACACTTCCCTCCAGGACTAAATTGGTGATCCCTTCATGCCTCAGAATGTGTCCTACCTTCTAGTCAAGTTGTGCCACAAATTCCTGTTTTCCCCAATTCTTGTAGTTCTGGAAGTATTTGTACCTCTTCATTAGTTCCATGATCTAACAACCAATCTTCAGCATTCTTTTCTAGTACAATATTTCAAAAGCATCTATTCTCTTCTTGTCTAACTAGTTATCATACATGTTATACTGCCAAAAATGGCTACACTTGGTACAAATACTTCCAGAAAAGACTTCCTGACACTTAAATCCACACTCAATGTTAACAAATCTATCTTCTTTTAAAACACTTTCCTTGCCATAGCCAGTCAACATTTTATATCCTCTCTACTTTGAACATCATCAGATATTTTGCTCCCCAAATAGCAAAACTCATTTACTACTTCAAATGTCTCATTTCCTAATCTAATGCCCTCAGTGTCACCTGATTTAATTTGACTACACTCCATTATCCTTGTTTTGCTTTTGCTGATGTTCATCTTATATCCTCCTTTCAGGACACTGTCCATTCCATTCAGCTGCTCTTCCAGGTCCTTTGCTATCCATGACAGAATTACAATGTCATCAGCAATCCCCAAAGTTTTTATTTCTTCTGCATGTATTTTAATTCCAGCTCCAAATTTTTCTTTCATTTCCTTTAGTGCTTGCTCAATGTACAGATTGAACAACATCGCTGATTGAATAACACTGAGGACTGGTTACAAACCTGTCTCACTCTATTTTCAACCATTTCCTTGACTTTAATGCCCCTCAACTCCTATAACTGCCATCTGATTTTTGTACAAATTGTAAATAGCCTCTTGCCCCCTGTATTTTACACACACCACATTCATAATTTGAAAGAAAATATTCCAGTCAACATTGCCAAAAGCTTTTTCTAAGTCTACAAATGTATGAAATGTAGGTTTGCCTTTCCTTGACCTATCTTCTAAGTTAAGTTGTAAGGCCAGTATTGCCTCACATGTTCCAACATTTCTATGAAATCTAAACTGATCCTTCCTGATGTCAGCTTCTACCAGTTTGTCAATTCGTTTGTGAAGAATTAATGTCACTATTTTGCAACCATGACTTATTAAACTCATAGTTCAGTAATTTTTACACCTGTCAACAACTGCATTCTTTTGGATTGGGATTATTATATTGTTCTTGAAGTCTAAAGGTATTTTTCCTGTCTCATACATCTTGCTCTCCAGATGGAAGAGTTTTGTCATGGGTGGCTTGTCCAAGGCTATCAGTAGTTCTTATGGAATGTTGTCTACTACTGGGGCTTTGTTTCTACTTAGGTCTTTCACTGCTCTGTCAAATTCTTCATGAAGTGTAATATCTCCCATTTCATCTTCATCACTGCCTTTTTCTATTTCCATAATGATGCCCTCCAGTACACTGCCCTTGAATAGATCTCCCATATACTCCTTCCACCTTTCTGCTTCTCCTTCTTTGCTGAGTAGTGGTTTCCCAACTGAGCTCTTGATATTCACACAGGTGGTTCTCTTTCCTCCAAAGATCTCTTTAATTTTCCTGTTGGTGGTATCATTGTATCCCTAGTGGTATATGCCTCTACGTCCTTTCATTTATCCTCTAGTCACCCCTGCTTAGCCATTTTGCACTTCCTGTCGATCTCATTTTCATTACATAGTGAAAAGTTGGAAATGCATATCAAGTACCTCTACAGGGAGGAAATGGTTTCATGGGTCTATAGTTTGGACAAATTGCAACACCAGAGAGTAAGATTATTGCAGTCCTTGAGTTTCTTGCTGAAGTGCCGGGACCATGGAATTATTCAAAAATTTGCAAGGTTGGTTCACTTTGTCAAGAACGCTGCAGTATATAGAGTTTTACATAGGGCTGGTTCTGCCATTGTCAGAGAAAGAGTTCATTTTACTCATCAGAAGTTGGACATTGTTTCTGAACACCTGTATCATCTTAATTTGAAGATAGCAGCTGCTTTACCTCCTGACTCATGGGACTGGACTGATGGCACGACATGGTCTAATCTGACTGGGTTCATGAAGTGGCTACAACAAGACAGACTGCCAAGTACAGCTGATTAGACCAGCCTTCTCACATGGTCTCTTTTATTCAGCATCCTGTCATAAATTTGATAGGGAAGGATCTGGATGAAGCTACATTATCTTTCTTAAGTAAAGGGCTAAATTTTGCCCCTACTTCAAAGATTTTGCTGATTTTACCTTTCATCAGTGCCATTGAAGAAGCTATCCGACAGCTATCAGAGGATTCAGCTAAAGAAATCAGACATGAAAGCCACCATGCAATTATGAAATATCATCCACAAAGGAGTAATGATTCCAAGGAGGAGAGATTTGTGATACACAAGTTGTGTGAGGATACTGAGACAGTCATCCTGCATGTTGATGAAGGTAATGGTACCATCCTTTTGCCTGAGGAAGTCTTTAAGGAAAATATATGTGGTTTAGTTAGTTCTGGTGCATACCAGAAGACTAACAATAGATCCTACCAACAAGGTAACAATAAGGAATGCTGCCTTCCTGAATGATTCATCACTACCAAAGGAAGTCGTAAGAAGTTAAAAAGGGCAAGGTGCACTTACCACCGACATTTTACGGTCTTCCTAAAGTACACAAGATGGGTAAGGATGAGTGTCTAGAGGATCTGTCTATGAGGCCTATAATGAGCAGCATTGGTTCACCAATGTAGATTTTTTGCCAAATATTTAGCTTCCTTATTAAAACCTTTGGTAGGAAAATGTAGTCACCACATTCATAATTCTATGGATTCTAATCAGAGACTCAGCAAATGTCAGACTAAATAGTATGGATGTACTCATATCATTGTATACCAAGGTACTTTTAAAGGACTCTTTTATCACTTATTGGCCAACATTTTGATAAGAACATCACTGCCTTATTTGAACATCCGCTTTTTTCATCTTATTTTCAGTGTAATGGTGAATTTTACGAGCATATTGATGGAGCTGCTATGGGAAGCCCACTCTACCATCTGTTAGCTAATTTATTCATGGAAGACTTTGAGGACAAGGTATTGGACTCAGCAGGTTTTAAACCAGCGGTCTTCTGGAGGTACTCGTGTGACACATTTGTAGTATGGCTGCACAGGATGGATGCATTACATCAATTTCTTGAGAATATAAATTGTGTCCATGCTAGTACCAAATTTACTATGGAAACAGAAAAAGATGTCTGCCTCCCCTTTTTGGATGTTGTCATTCCCTGTAAAGTTGGCAGTACATTTGGACATGCCGTATATTGTACACCTATACATGCAAATCCTTATCTACTTGCCAGTGGCTGCCATCACCCTTTGCAGACCATAAGCTTCCTTAAGACCTTACTGCTTTGGGCACACTGTCTATTGTCTATCCAATAAAGAGATAGTTGCAAGAAGAGCTCAGATACCTCAAGAGCATTTTTAAAGTGAATGGATTTTCTCCACAACAAATTCATTGAGCATTCAATGTAAAACCTAGAGTGCAGGTATGTGATGGGGTAGAAGATACCAATTCCTATAGCTCAAGTGCATTTTTGTCATTTTTGGGTGCTCTTTCCTCAAAGGCAGGCTTTATTCTTGAGAAACACTGTGTTAAGGTGATCTTCTGGCATCTCACAAATATTGCAGCTTTGGTTGGTTCTGTGAAGGATGATTTACTGCTATGTAAGGTGTGTGTGTATCAGACTCCTTGTGGAAATTGTGAGAAGTCATACATTGGCCAAACAACATGCACCATTCATGAGAGATGTGTGGAACATCGAAGATACACACAGTTATCACAGCCAGACAAGTCAGCCATGGCCGAACGTAGTACTGATACAGGGCATTCCATGAACTTCAGTGATGTGAAGTTTCTAACATCCACCTCTTTGTTTTGGGATTTTGTCTTCAAGAGACTAGATTAACTAATAATTTAATAAATGTAGATAATGGTTTTAATTTGGAGAAAGCATGGAATCCAGTTCTTGAGATAATTAAACTGCAGAGAAGTCGTCATGGTGTTATCACCACTGAATATACATCTATAAGCAAATCTAACATATGTACACCTTCGCCACATGCAGCATATGTCTAAGTGCATCTCTTTGCTGTTTACCATCATCTGTAACTTGCAGGCACATACTGCCATGCTGCAGCATATAAATTGTGCTTGGCACCTTGTTGTCACTTTTGTGACTAAAGACTGTCAGACAAATCATGATCAAAACATCGGTAGTAGAAACTTTTTTATGTAGCTGCATATCCTAAATTTAATGGACTATTCATTAGGCTGTGAAAAATTGAAAATGCCTATTGAATTAAATTATTTTTTCGTTTTTTTCTTTTCTTATATATAAGCCACATGTAAACAGAATGGGTTATAGACCCCACCAAATATAAATTATCTAGTTGTTTTCTGACAAGTTTAATGATTTGATCTGTATGAAACAGAATAAGAAATATACTCTTCAGTTTATTAGTTCCTGTATCTTCGCCCTTTTCTTTTGATAAATGGTAGTGCACGGACGTATGCTTGGATTTGTCATACCAGCTACATTATAAAATCTGTATTTTAACCATACATTGAAAGTGCTATATAAAGTTATTAGAAAAGCAAAATTTATTTGCACATTTAAGACATCCACTTCTATCTGTTCATCATTTCACTCACTGCTGAGATCCTGCATCAAGAGTTTCAGAGCAGACAAGAAGAATTTTACGCGATATGCTGGCTGAGCGATTCTGCATTGACATTGTTACAATCAAGACTAAACACAATGAGATTAATGTGAATTAGTATGTAATGCAAATTATGAATATTGACATTGAATTTACTAATTTTGAAGGTCTACTGACATTAGTATCAGTTAAAGTTTACCCAGCATTGTGTACTGATACATAAATTACTTATAAATTTCTGTCAACTGTTCTTTTAAATCAATTTTTCGAATTATTCACACAACTATTGTTATTTACATTTTCCACCTGCCTACAATACCTATTCAATACCTCCTCTCCACCCCCTCCCCCCCCCCCCCAATCTGTCCCAAATCACCTAAATGAAATTACATATGACCTAGTTGCTATATACTGAATTTAAAGGCCGGCCAGAGTGGCCGAGAGGTTCTAGGCACTACAGTCTGGAGCCGAGCGACCGCTATGGTTGCAGCTTCGAATCTTGCCTCGGGCATGGATGTGTGTGGTGTCCTTAGGTTAGTTAGTTTAAGTAGTTCTACGTTCTAGGGGACTGATAACCTCAGCAGTTAAGTCCATAGTGCTCAGGAGCCATTTGAACCATTTTTTTTTTAATTTAAAGGTATTTTGACTTTCAATCATACAATTGAAAAGGAATACACACTGTCAATAGTCAACAAGGCCAGTGATATATTTAAACTATCTATAAGTCCACACCACTATTAGCTATTGCCAATCCTTCTTTTAGCCAAAACCAGTTGTTGGCCTTGCTTGAGCTCAGTTGTTGTTTTGTTAATCAGTTCAGTTTTTACTTGTAGTTGACTCTAATGTAAATGCTAAAGTTTATTGCTTTTGTGCTGTTGGGATAGTTTCTAATTATGGATAAGTCTGTAACAAGAAAGAAGAAGAAAACCAATTTTGATTCAACAGCAGGTGTTACGGCAAGTTAAAAATACGTTCACCCTACTGTAATAGCCTATTTGCTTATCTACAGCAGTTCAATGTTAGCACAGGAATCATAATTTGGGGGCTGGTAGAACTTTGGTGTTGGGATATTTCAGTTTTTCACATGGCAGTGGAGTGGTAAATTTCATCACAAAAAGGATTAAATTAAAATCAGTGAATTTGTCTGCGTGACCAAAAAATTGTGTCAATCAACAGAAATATCACCCAAATAGTGGTGGTTGCATTTCCTTTAAAAAAAATTGTTCAATATCCTATTATTAGAAGCCCAAATGGCAAAATATTGACCAATCTGGTCACCAGGATGGTACTCGGATATGAAAACCAGCTCTGATATGGAACAATGAGGAGGGGTTTGTATAGTGTGGAAGCAGTATGTGAGGACAGCATGTTCTATAGTTTGTTTGTTAGTAAAAGATTTTTTTCAGCAGACTGCTTGAATTCGGCAGAGTCAACTATATGCTCATCCTTCTGTCTTTTGTCCAAAATCTGTTTACACTCTTGTAATACTATAATAACTGAAGCCAGCAACTCCCTGCACAATTAAATCATAAAATAAATGACTAAACATGCACAAGTAAAGGAAAAACATGCAGTGTCAAAATTCTGTCTTTTGTTATTACTTATTTATATTTTAAAACAATGTACAACAACCAATTTTTCCAAATTATTCACCAGTTTAAGGTAGCTCTACATGTTGAATAGCTGAGCTAGCAATACGTGGGTTCAGGAGGTGAGGTGGATTGGATCCATCAGTCGGCAACCCTGAAAATTGTTTTCTGCAACTTACCATTTTCAATTCAGGAAAATGCCAGACTTGGTCTCTTACTACAGGCCACAGCCAATTTCTTTCATGACATATTCCAATTCCTTTAAAGATGCAGTCCCTCTGCGTAACTGGAAAGAGCTGCATAAAAGGTAAGCCGAGCATCTATTTGGAGACTGCCAACACAAAAGCCATGTGATAAATAAATAATAATCCAAATTCTCCTCCTTTAGGCTCATGATTTTGTCTGTTGGAATATTATTTAATGCAGAAAATGATCTTTCTTACATTGCAAAAAGTGATAGATGCATACTTAAATGAGGAAATTTGGGAAAGTGCATGCTTGAATAATTGCAGATCCTTTGCACTTTTGCCACCAGAAATTGTTCTAGCTTTCCTGTTGAACAGAGATCTCTTCACTCTAAAGCACTAACATTAATAATCCCAATGTCCCAAAAAATTAGCACTCATCCAATCCTGATCAGTTCCTCACCTTAATTCCAGATTTAAAGAAGACAAGCATTAAATTACTCGTGCAGGTGAAAGCAGATTGGAAAATGACTTTTCTCAGTTTATCAAACTACAGCACTCCCCAGTAATGAGATTATATCACCACTTATTGAAAACTCCAAGTTCATTGTCAAATAAAATGGTACATCATCTTTCTGGAAATTTTCAGAGTACATGAAAAACGTGTCTTTTCAAGATCTTCTTTCACAAATCGGACCCAACACCCCCCCCCCCCCCTCCCATTACTTTAATACACTCCTGGCTTTGTCCTTGCTCAACAGAACATTCCATATTCCAAGGATTATTCTGACACAGAAATCTTGGCCTCATTGAGATCCTTCTGGGACTCAATTATTAAAGAATCAGTGGAAATACGTTTGGTAGAAGATCTTATTAATCATGATGGTGGCTTTCAACTGGATAAGATATAGGAACCGCTGATGTCTTTAATGTCATCAGAAAGGAAAAATGTTATGAGTAATGGCATGTCTTGCAACAGTTAATTTTATTAATTTTGACTCTGTGATTGTGCATTCTGACAAGAGTGTTCATGTGGGATCACGATTACACATTTGTTTTCACACCATAGATGGAGCAATAGTCAAAAAGAGCACAAAACTTGACAGAGGTTGCTCATGTAGTGGTTGTCTTTGCACATGTGTCTCTGTTAGTGATCTGAACTACCAATCTTCATTACCAAACACTCGTCTGAAGATGGTTGAATAATTGTCAGTTGAAATATTACGTCAAGAAGTCTATGAAATCTGTCTGTAATCCCAAAACTTCATGGAAAATATAGGACTATGAGGTAAAGTTGTGGCATGACACTATGTCAATTTCTATTGGTGTTTTGTGGGAATGTGTAATGAAAATTAACTGCTGCATTTGGGGCAAAAGCCCTCAGAGTTAATGGGGTAAAGGTCTTTGTGGACATGACTCTAACACTTTTTTCTGTCCATTTTAGGAACTACAAACAAAAGAATCTGAGGCTGAAGCTACTGATAGGGGCATTGAGGAGTGACTGATGAAGGAAAATGGCATGTCTTTCAGGAAAATTGGTTGCACATGTGGTTATGATGAATCCAAAATTCAGAAGTGATTGAAAGCTGAAGAGGTGTTGCATCTCTAGGTTGCTTCAAACACATACTCACACCAGAGGAAGAACAGGAAATGGTCAAACACTACAAAGACCTAGATTGGAGGTTTATGGCCTGACTTTAAAGTCTCTAACCTTCCTTGCCCTATTTATGATTTCTTCAGCATGTGTTACACTTATAATTGGTGTAGTAAACCTAGATGTGCAAAACTGAATATGTAGTGTCTTTCTAAAATCGAGGGTGAAACCATTCACAGAAAACCTGTCAATGATACTTTTAAGAACATTGTTTACCATTTCTTGTGTTTCCGTATGTGTGCTTGGATTAATTACAATATTAGTGTTGTATATCAGGTGGAAGATTGTTTACATGTACAAGGAACAATAGTGGACATAAAATGTTCAAATGTGTGTGAAATCTTACAGGACTTAACTGCTAAGGTCATCAGTCCATAAGCTTACACACTACTTAACCTAAAGTATCCTAAGGCCAAACACACACACCCATGCGCAAGGGAGGACTCGAACCTCCACCGGAACCAGCCACACAGTCCATGACTGCAGCGCCTTAGACTGCTCGGCTAAGTGTACATAAGATTGAGCCTTGGGGAACCTTGTATGTGATTTCCCCCCAGTCATAATATGTCTCCCAACTGCAGTGGTTCATTTACTAAGCATAACCTTATGCATTCTTTTGGTTAAATATAACGTTATCCACTGGTTGGCTATACCATAAACACCATAAAATTTCAATTTATCTAGGATAGTACTGAGATTCATTCAGTCAAATGTCTACATGCATCAGTCAGACAATGCCTTTCAGTAAATAACAGATACCTCCGTATTTCCACACTTTGATGTAAACCATTTAAAAGTATGATTTTCTACCAAACTGGATATATAATATGGATTAAACAGGTATTCAGGTAGTCCCAAATAATATGGTAAACATATTGCTTCTGTAGACAAATGAAAGTTGTCAAAAAATGTTTCAGCTGAGCAAGGCAAAACAGTGACTGTTACGTGCAGTGCTACAAGAAATCATCTTCCACAATTTTTCATATTTCCTCTGAAAAGACAGAATCCAATTTTGATTAAAGATACCCCAATTGGATCTAGGATGTCTGTAACTGATTTAGGTTACATGAACAAAGACATATTTCTTGTGTATGTGAAGTGCTTCAAGAAGCACACTAAGACAACCCAGTCTTGCTGATATTAGATAACCACATCTCACACATTTCCCTAGAAGCAATCACCTGAGAAAAATGTAACAAACTTCAAATGCTCATTCTGCCACCACATGGAAGTCACAAACTGCAGCCTGTTGACCAGAACTTCTTCACATCTTTTAAGAGTTATTGTGATGCCTTGTGTGATCAATGGAAGTATCACACTCTGGTCAGGCACTTAATGGGTATCATGTTGCTGACCTGGTAAATAAAGCTTTTCAGAAGTCTGTGACTATGGAAAAGGCCACTGAAGGGTTCAGAGTGACAGAAATTTTCCCTGTTGGTGCCAGTATTTTCATCAAAGAAGAATTCTTGCCAGCTGTAGTGACAGACCAAGAGAACATAGATGCAGCTGACTTGAATGATCCTGATGTACAATTAATTGTGTTTTAAGACAGGCTGAGCATGAATGGTAATGATGCTCTCCTTAAACAAACAGCCAAAGCTTCTGATCCAGAAATAAATATGGATGAGCAACTGCAGAAATCTCTGAACCTGCCTCTTTGCCCTCCAATCATAAATTTGAACATTCTCCATCTTGGCCTTCAAATGATATTCAGCAATCTACAGCTGCAGTTTCAGCATACGATAAAAGTAAACATACTGGCAGGAGTCTTAAATCTACTCTCCTCACATCCACACCAAATAAAGAGTCCCCTAGCAAATCAGATTTCAGATTGTCGCTTGGTGAAAGTATTGACTATCCAGTAAAGCTATTCAAGTATAATATAGGTAGTGACAGCACATACATACAGATCTCCAGGGTGGTGACTTTGCTGTGCATGGAGCTTATGGGTGCTAAGTGCTGAGATTATCAATGGACTTTGCTGTGGTTAAAGTCTATGGGAAGATTAAATCCACATTCTGTCTCTACATCACTAAGGTGACATATCATCTGGATGATGGCTAAGCGGGTATATTTTACAAGAGAACTCCTCAGATAGTGCAGTTCTCAGCAACGGATAAAGAATCTTTCTTTGGTGCAGAAGATATTGTCTCATTTGTGTCAATGCTTGTCTCATATAACACAACAAGAGTCTTTATGAGTTTGAGACTTAAATGTTAGCTGTGAAACATATACTGATCTGTTCAGTTATCACCTGAAGTGTATGTAGTAACCTCTTGGTTAGCTCACTTGTGTTAGCACTAAATGTTACAGTTTTTGAACGATCCTTTTAAATCGATAGAAGATCATGTCTCTAGTTTCAGAATAAGAGTAGGTCCAGCAGGTGACATCAGAGAGACCCCACATTTCATCTCCCCCACTCTGAGACTAGTTTTTTTGGGACAGTCTGCCAATGTAAATATCTGTTTTTCTTTATGAAAGTAAGGCTATCCATGCAAAAGGGATGTCATTAATGGCATAACATTCTGCTTTGCCAAGTAGCATTTTTAGTCCTTATAATCGATTTGACAAAGTTGCTGGATACACCAAAAGGAGAATTTTTCTTCTCTAAATCTGCCATAATTTAATATCTGAGGTTTTGTACTACTTTTTTGTGGGGAATCATCTTAAAAGCTAAAATGAGAAGCAGGAAGAAGAAGTATTGTTGCTCTGTAATTAATAGTAGCTTATCTCCAGTTTTATAGACTGGTGTTACTATAGTGTATTTAAGTCTGTAAGGAAATAGGGTACAAGTACTGACTGATTACAAAGATGGCTCAAGTCACAGTAATAGAGTTGTTATTTTGTAGTTTTATTCGTATATGGATTACTTTTATCAGATTTGTCATGATTTTATAGATTAAACAGAAAGACATAAATAATACATACAAGTATTTACATATTAATAGGTCTAGTTTATTATGGCCTTATAGTATGAATCTTCCCAACATTTTCTGAAGCAATTTAGGGAACAAGTAGAAAATTTAAATCAGGACAACCTGATAAGCATTAGAATACTTTCAAGTACCAGGCCAGTCTTTTAACAAAAGATCAACCTCATTTGGTTTATCTCTACTGTATAAGTCTGTTGGTTGAAACCTGAAACTGATAGCAAAGAGAAGTTGGTAAAGGTTAGGCAAATTGGAAATGGAGGTGGTGTATTTGTTGCAGTAGACAAGAAACTCAAATTCACCAAAATAAAAATTGAAGCTTCATGTGAGATTTTTTGGACAAGATTCAGTATTGGGGTGGTCATAAGATGGTAATGGATCCAGCTATTGCCTATTGGACTCATCTCCTGATGTAACCAAAAGTTTTAGAGAAAACCTCAGTTCACTTGTATGTAGGTTGCCAGTTATACAATAATCATTGGTGAAAACTTCATTCATGCAACCAGTAATTGGGAAAATTACAGTCTTGTCAGTCATGGGCACAATGAGACATCCAGATAAACATTACTAAATGCCTTCTCTGAAAACTAGCTACATCATATACACTCCTGTAAATGGAAAAAAGAACACATTGACACCGATGTGTCAGACCCACCATACTTGCTCCGGACATTGCGAGAGGGCTGTACAAGCAATGATCACACGCACGGCACAGCGGACACACCAGGAACCGCGGTGTTGGCCGTCAAATGGCGCTAGCTGCGCAGCATTTGTGCACCACCACTGTCAGTGTCAGCCAGTTTTCCATGGCATACGGAGCTCCATCGCAGTCTTTAACACCGGTAGCATGCCGCGACAGCGTGGACGTGAACCGTATGTGCAGTTGACGGACTTTGAGCGAGGGCGTATAGTGGGCATGCAGGAGGCCGGGTGGACGTACCACGGAATTGCTCAACACGTGGGGCATGAGGTCTCCACAGTACATCGATGTTGTCGCCAGTGGTCAGCGGAAGGTGCACGTGCCCATCGACCTGGGACCGGACCGCAGCGACGCACGGATGCATGCCAATACCGTAGGATCCTACGCAGTGCCGTAGGGGACCGCACCGCCACTTCCCAGCAAATTAGGGACACTGTTGCTCCTGGGGTATCAGCGAGGACCATTCGCAACCATCTCCATGAAGCTGGGCTACAGTCCCGCACACCGTTAGGCCGTCTTCCGCTCACGCCCCAACATTGTGCAGCCCGCTTCCAGTGGTGTCGCGACAGGCATGAAGGGATGGACGAATGGAGACGTGTCATCTTCAGCGATGAGAGTTGCTTCTGCCTTGGTGCCAATGATGGTCTTATGCGTGTTTGGCGCCGTGCAGGTGAGCGCCACAATCAGGACTGCATACGACCGAGGCACACAGGGCCAACATCTGGAATCATGGTGTGGGGAGCGATCTCCTACACTGGCCGTACACCTCTGGACACTGAATAGTGCATGGTACATCCAAACCGTCATCGAACCCATCGTTCTACCATTCCTAGACCGGCAAGGGAACTTGCTGTTCCAACAGGACAATGCACATCCGCATGTATCCTGTGCCACCCAACGTGCTCTAGAAGGTGTAAGTCAACTACCCTGGCCAGCAAGATCTCCGGATCTGTCCCCCATTGAGCATGTTTGGGACTGGATGAAGCGTCGTCTCACGCGGTCTGCACGTCCAGCACGAACGCTGGTCCAACTGAGGCGCCAGGTGGAAATGACATGGCAAGCCATTCCACAGGACTACATCCAGCATCTCTATGATCGTCTCCATGAGAGAATAGCAGCCTGCATTGCTGCAAAAGGTGGATATACACTGTACTAGTGTCGACATTGTGCATGCTCTGTTGCGTGTGTCTATGTGCCTGTGGTTCTGTCAGTGTGATCATGTGATGTATCTGACCCCAGGAATGTGTCAATAAAGTTTCCCCTTCCTGGGACAATGAATTCGCAGTGTTCTTATTTCAATTTCCAGGAGTGTAGTTAGGAACCCCACTCATGATGGAAATATGCTGGATCCAATGGCAAGTAGACCTGATGTCTTTGAGGATGTCCACATCAAAACTGATATTAGTGACCATGATGCAGTTGTGGCAACAATGATTACCAAAGTACAAAGAACAACTATAACAAGCACAAAGATATATATGTTCAGCAACTTAGATAAAAAACAGTAGTGTCAGATCTCAATGAGGAACTTGAAACTTTCAGCACAGGTCAGGAGCATGTAGAGGAACTCTGGTTCAAGTTTAAAAGGATAGTTGACTACACACTGAATAGATATGTACTCAGTACAACAGTTCATAAAGGGAACACCACTGTAAAGAAACTTCTAAAGAAACAGGGATTACTGCATTACAAGTGTAAAATAAAGCATAGGGCTATAGATAGCAAGATGTTGAACGAAATGTGTTTGGCTCTCAAGAGAGCAATGTGTGATGCCTTCAGTGACTATTTTCAAATGATATTTAACAAAATCAAAAGAAATTTTGGTCATATGTAAAGGCTGTTAGTGGCACCAAGTTAGTATCCAGTCCCTGGTGAATGAGAGGAACTGAAATTGAGGACAGAAAAGCAAAAGCTGAAATGCTTAACCCCATTTTCAAATGTTCCTTTACAAGGGAAAACTCAGGAGAATTGCCCCAATTAAAGCCTTGTACCACTGAAAAGATAACTGAAGTACGTATTAGTGTCAGTGGTATTGAGAAACAGCTGAAATGATCAAAATTGAACAAAGCTCCAGGTTGTACTGGAAACCCTGTCACATCCTATACTGAATTTGAAGCTGTGTTAGCCCCTGTTCAGGCTACATTCTATCATAGATCCCTTGAACAGAAAACCATGCCCCATTCTTAAAAATAGGCACAGGTCACACCCATCACAAGATGGGTAGTAGAAGTGATCCACTACTGTCCAATATCCTTTGACATCAACTTGTTGAAGAATCTTAGAACATGTTCTGAGCTCAAACATGATGAGGTATCTTAAACAGAATGATCTCCTCAATACCAGCCAGCATGGGTTCTGGAAAAACAACCATATAAAACCCAATTCACACTTTTCTCACATGACATACTGAACACTTTGGATCAAAGCATCCAGCTAGATGGAGTGTTTCTTAATTTCAAAGAAGCATTTGACTCAGTACTGTATGTATGCTTTTTGTCAAAAGTATGATCATATGGAGTATCAACTGAAATTTGTGACCAGATTGAGGACTTTTTGGTTGTGAGGCACAGCATGTTATCTTTGATGGAGAGTCACTGTCAGATGTAGAAGTAACTTCAGTTGTGCCCCAGGGAAGTGTGTTGTGACCCTAGCTCTTCATGTTGTATATTAGTGAACTTGCAGACAATATTAATGATTTTTGCAGATGATGCAGTGCATCAATTTTCAGTCAGATCTCGCCAAGATTTGAATGTAGTACAGAGATTGACAACTTGCTTTAAATGTTCAGAAATGTAAAATTTCGCCCTTCACAAAACGAGAAAATGTCATATTCTATGAATATATCACTTTATAGGAATATCAAATGGAATGATCACATAGGTTCAGTTATGGGTAAAGCAGGTAGTAGACTTCAGTTTATTGGTAGAATACTGGGGAAGTGCACTCAGTCTACAAAGGAGATTGCTTTGAAATTACTCATGTGACTGGTTATAGAATATTGGTCTATTGTTTGGGACCATGCCAGAGAAGCATAACAGGGAATATTGAACATATACAGAGAAGGGCAGCACAAATGGCCACAGGTTTGTTTAATCTGTGGGAGAGTGTCACAGAGAGACTGAAGCAACTGAACTGGCAGACTCTTGAAGACAGATGTAAACTATCTGAAGAAAGTCTATTAACAAAGTTTCAAGAACCAGCTTTAATGATTCCTCTGTGGATATACTACAACACACTATGTATCACTCACGTAGGTTTTGTGAGGATAAGTTGAGAATAATTACTGCACACACAGAGGCATTCAGACAATCAGTCTTCCTGTGCTCCATACATGAATGGAATAGGAAGAAACTCTAATGGTTGGTACAAAGGGACATACCCTCTGCCAAGCACCTCATGGTCGTTTGCAGATATTAGATGTAGATGTAGATATTTTCTTTATAAATTCCTATAAATACATTGTTTCATAACATAAAAAGTGTTTCTCAATACTGTCCACCCCACACATTGCACATGCTGTCAGCTGATATCAGGAACATGATGATGATGTTTGGTTTCCTTTGTGTATATTATAATTTCCCACTTGTTTAAGTGAAATCCTGAGTTTACGTGAAATCCTGAGTTACACAACCCTGTCCATGTTATCTAAGTTACAGAAGCTGTGATATTATAGGGTGCACACAAGGCTTTTTTTAGATTAGGGGACTCTGTATTTGGTCCAGATAACAACAGCTATAGAAGGCCTGGAAGTATCAGTGTAATATTGGAACAAATTGGATCCATATTCTCTTCATGCTGTAACTGAAAAACTTGGAGAAAACCCCAGTTCGCCAGGATTTAAGCTCTATGATCATACTAAAGACATCAGAAGAGAGTTTGACCATATAACAATCAATTGGGATAATTATAATTTTGTTAGTGGTGGGCACGACAAGACATCCTGTGAAACATTATTGAATGCCTTCTCTGAAAACTTCCTACGCTGACAGGGAAAAAAATCACAACACCAAGAAGGGGTTGGCCAACAGAAACAAAAGTTGGTAGGTGTGTTTCCACATCTGAAAGATGATCCCTGTGAAAATTTCAAGCCAATTACTTAAGAGTGGTGCTAGTAGCACGACTACTAGGATGCAAATCAGCTTTGTATTAAGTACATGCTATAGTGGTCATGAGCATTATAGTATGTTTAAAATAAGTTGCTTCTTTTGACAGTTCAGTACGGAATAAGTGGAGGGAAGTGTAGTTGCCACTGTGCACTGTGCGCATCAGCAGGTTACCACATTATAATGTCAGTTCTATTCGGTGCGAAATCTGGCAGGGTTGCTTGAACAGCAGGACGTCCGATCTGCGATCATTCTGAAACTATTTTAAAGAAACTATTTGGTACTAAACTGTCACTCTCACACATTTCAAAGTTTAATTTGCCAGCTTCATGATGAAAAGCCTATCATTCCATTAATGGTCATAGCCATTGTGATGTTTCAATAATAGGTAAACTAATGCAAGAAATTCTTAGTTTTCAGTGAAAAACAGGTGTCGCTATGAA
Source organism: Schistocerca gregaria (assembly GCF_023897955.1). Classification (NCBI taxonomy): domain Eukaryota; kingdom Metazoa; phylum Arthropoda; class Insecta; order Orthoptera; family Acrididae; genus Schistocerca; species Schistocerca gregaria. The sequence goes on from NC_064927.1 coordinate 373,519,812, forward strand.
TTTGTGTTTGGTGCATGTTAGGTTAGATGTTCCTGTGGATTAAATGTAGGTAATATATTGAATTATTCTTTAAATTTGGAAGGATCCAGATGCCTGTTTCCAGTCTTGAAAAAATGGAATGTATGTCAAGTGCTCTACCATGAAATCATGCATGAGTGAAAAAGCTAGAATGAAATTTTCATAAATTCATTGTATCTTATAAATGTTTTGCGGTATTGAAACAATATCTTGGAAAATAATAGTGTGAAAGATGACAGTGTTTTGCCATATGATTCATAGGTGAAACTTACATATCTACTGTGATATTCAGGAGACTAAAGATTTTTTCAATCAAATAATGTAATTATTGAGGAGCATCGTTAGCTGGTGAAAAGACAACTGCTATGGGTTTTGTAACAATGTAAGTGATGAAGGTGCACATTTATTTTTGTACTGATAATGGTCTGTTTCATAAGCTATTGACCTGACTTACACTCAGTTGTTAGTTTAGTAATACAATATTTCAGGATTCTGTTGCAATTTCAACCGCATTACAATGTTAGTGAGATGAATATTTCTAAACTTTGCCATGTTCTGACAAAAGAAGCAGATTTCAACATAGCAACAAGAGAAGCTATGTATTCCTCAGAACTCTTCACACTCCTTCATGAATGGCTCCTCAGCTACCTTCCTGGTATGGCTGACAACTCAAGACTAGTCCTACCATGTAACATTTGCAGTGGCTTCTTTTGTCAGCATTTCAACCTCAATGACCATAAACTTCTTGCTGTTTTTTGTGACATTACTTTTCACATAGGCCTGTATACTCTCAGTCAGATTTAAATGAGCATGATATGTAGGAAGCCTTATTAAACTATGTCCTTTACCGTTAGCCAGTTTGTCATCCTGCTGGCATGGAGCTCTGACTTGTACAGCACTACAAGCTACATTAACTTTGCCTTAGACACACGACGTTAAACTTTATCTCATGGAATATTTCTTTCTATCCAGAAAGAAATATCAGCTTACCTCCACTTCACTGTTGGAGGTTTATGCATCACAACAGCATGGTATAGATTTGTCCATTATTATTGCCGAATCCTGAGGAATGTTTTGCAGCACAACGTTGTCTTGTCAGCCGGTGAATGTGTTCTTGGATGACACTTTTATTGAAAATCTTGTATTCAAATGTACTGCACTGTTGTTATTAGTGTAACACCAACACAAAATGGTTGTTCACAATACCTGGGGGCTACAGAACATTTCAATGTGAGAAAATATGGCTTTACAATGAGAGCTGACAAAAGTTGATAATCTAATTTGTGACAACACATGGTACTGTTTACTCATGTGTGGCAACAGGTGCACTTTCCCAGCTGAATCACTGGCAGCACGGTAGGGAAAGTTGGCTTGCCATTGGTGTTACCTGGGCAATTGCATCTTGCCCCCTCCAGTAAGCCAAATGTCAAAAGTCGCAACTAATTTTAAACACACTGTAGTTACTTTTGAGCTTGGACATGGTGAGTTGACGTTAGTTAAGAACACCTTTAAGCCAACAAAGATACCATCATGGACACCTCACTGAGTTTGATTGAGGTCACATAATAGAGCTGCGAGAAGTTATAGAGCTATGAGAAGCTGGACCTTTCTTCTGCAAAGACCTGGCAGGAATGTAGCCATTGTACATGATTGCTGGTAGTGGTGATCATGGGAATGTATGGTAGCAGGAAGACTGGGCTCCAAATGGCTACATAACACTACCAAGAGGTAAGACCATCATGTTTGGTGTATGGCTCTGGCACAATGTACTGCACTTGCAGCAGCCTTTCAGCAGCAGTTGCTACAACTCGACACAACAAACGTTTTAAGATTTGTTACTTCAAGGACAGTTCTGAGCCAAATGACTAATATTATCCATTCCACTGACCCCAAACGACCTGCATTTGAGAGTTCAATTGTGTCAAGAGAGAGCTCATTGGAGGGCAATGTTGACATCTGTTGTATTTTCTGGTGAAAGCTGGCTTTGTCACAGTACCAATGATGGTGTGTGTTAGTAAGGAGGAGGCCACCTAAGGGCTTGCAATCAATCTCCCTGGACCTACACCTTGTGTTATTGTCTGGGGTGTGATTTCAAACAGGATAATGTTCACCAACATACCGCTGTTCTAACACAACATGCTCTACAGAGTGTCAGTATTTTGCCTTGACCTGCTCAATCACTAGATTTGTGTCCAGTCAAGCACATATGGACATTATCATCAACCATCCCTGTATTGACTGACCAAGTGCAACAGGCATGGAACTCCATCCCACAAATTGATACCCAGCACCTGTACAGCACAATTCATGCAAGTTTGCATGCTTGCATTCAACGCTCTGCCAGGTACACTAGTTGTTAATGTGCCAATGTTTCTCATTTGTGATGACTTATCTCATGCTTAAATAAAACTGTGGTCTTGCAATGTTAATCACTTAAATATGTTACCTATACAAATGTATTCCCCAAAACTTCATTACTCTACATTAATTATTTTTTGGTGCTGCAAATTTTTTTTTCCATCAGTGTCTTTTCTTTTAGTGTTCAACCCTGAGGTTGGTTTGCAGCAGAGCACCCTTCCTCTCTTCTGTCTGCTTCCTCTTCATTTCCACATATGTGTTGCATCCAACACCATTCATGATCTGTTGCATGTATGATATCCTTGGTCACCTCCGCCGATTACTTCCCTCAGTAGCTCCTTCTGCTACTGTTCCAATGATGTTGTTGTGTCATAGGATGTTCCCTACACGTTTCTCTCATCTTGTTTTGATGTGCCTCCGAAGAGGTCTGGTTTCCTGTACTCTTCTAAGCACCTCTTTCTTTGTCTCTCCAGCTAATCTCCATCATTCTTCTATAGAATCACATCTCCAGGCCCTCTAGCCATCTTCTTTCTTCTCTTCCAATTAACCAAGTTTCACATCAGTATAGGGCCACACTCCAAACAAAACCTTTCATGATACGTTTCCTTATTTTCAGACTGATGTTGTTGCTGGTGAGTAAGTTCCTTCCTCGATTAAATACAATTTTGTCCATTTGTATTCTGCTCACAATTTCTTTCCAGATTCTACCATCCCTTGTGATTTTGCTTCTCAGGTAAGTAAATTCCTCTATCACTTCCAGCTCCACTCTTCCAATTCTCATTCTCAGAGGTTCATATTCTGCTCCTGTATTGCATACCATCACTTTAGTCTTTTTCTTGTTTATTCTCATTTCATATTGATTGCACAGAATTTCTTACATTGTTCTGAGGACTTCCTCTAGATCTTTTGTCTCCATGACTACAGCAATATTATCTGCAAAATGTAGCATGTCTATCTTCTGCTCATTAATTTTGATCCCCAGCTCAGTAGTTTCTCGAACTTGGAGTTTAGCTTCCTGGATGTAAGCATTGAATATAAGAGGAGAGAGAGTACATCCTTGTCTTACCCCTTTTCTAATATTTGCTTCTTGTTCCTGGTGACAGTTCCTAATCACTGCCACCTCATTCTTATAGAAACTGAGTATCACATGGATGTCTTTGTACTTTATTCCACTTTTCCTCAGCACCCTGAACATTTCTTGCCAGATAACGTTATCAAATGCCTTTTCCATTTCTACAAAGGCAATATAAATTGATCTATTTTTCTGTATAATTGCTTTTTGATAACTAGTCTCACTGCCAGAATCACCTCTCTTGTTCTCAGTTCCCTTCTGAAACCAAACTGATCTTCACTCAGCATATCCTCCACCTTCTCTTCAATTCTCTTCCGGACTATTTTCATGAGAATTTTTGATGCATGTGATATTAGGCTTAGAGTTTGATACTGTTCACATTTTGTAGCTGCTGCCTTCTTTGGTGTAGGAACAATGATAAATTTCTGTAAGTCTGTTGTTATCTCTCCTGTGTTATAGATGGACCCAATAAGTTTAAGCAGCATAGTTTTCATGCTGTAACCACCATTCTTTATTAGTTCTGCAGGGATGTCATCAGTACCTGTTGCTTTGTTGTCCCATAGTTCTTTTAAAGCTCTGTCAAATTCTTCTTGTAGAATATCATCTCCCTTGTCATCTTTGTCTACTTTCTCTTCTCTTCCTATTACTTTCTTCGAAAGAGGTGTTCTAGCATACAACTCCTCTATGTATTCTTTCCATCTCTTCACCATGTCTTCACCAAACAGCATTTTCCTCTATTTATTTTTATTGTACCTGAGAGTGTTGCTTTAAATTTGTTAAAAAATTGATTTGCTGTTCTGTAGGCTAAATCAGTTCCATTTTGAATATTTTCTTCCACTTCCCTGAGCAATTCTCCAAGAAAATTTTCTTCTGCTTTCCTAGCTTCTCTATTAACTAAAGTCCTGAGTCTTCCATATTCAGCTTTTTCTTGTTCATCAGTTGCATATTTGTATAATCTCCTGTTTTCTATAAGCTCAATAATATCTGCTGTAATCCATTTCCTCTTGTTTTTGGGTTCAGTTCTTCCAACTATCTTTTCTGCTGCTTCGTATATACCAGATTAAATTTGATCCCAGTCTTCATTTATTCCACCATGTAGAAAATTTTTAGCTAGGTTGTCTGTTTAATGCCAGTACTTTGCCAGTATCTAAGTTTTCAGTTTTTCTAGTTCCCATTTAAGTTTTACTGGCTTTGTCTTAATGTTTGAATTTCAGTGGAGCCCCACTCATGATGGAAATATGGTTCTAATGGCAACCCACAGACTTGACCTCATTGAGGATGTCCACATGGAAACTGATATCAGTGACCATTATGCGGTTGTGACAACAATGATTACCAAGCTACAAAGGACAACTAATACTACTGGAGAGACATATATATCTTCAGTAAACTAGATAAAAAAGTAGTAGTGTCATATCTCAATGAGAAACTTGAAACTTTCAGCACAGGGCAGGACTATGCAGAGGAACTATGGCTCAAGCTTAAAAGAATAGTCAACCATGCATTGGATAGAAATGTACCCAGTAGAACAGTTCATAATGGGGGTGACCCTCCATGATATAAAGTCACTGTAAAGAAACTACTAGAGGAACTTCTAAATAAATTGGTGCATAGTAGATGGAAATAAAGTATAGTACTATAGATACAGAGATGCTGAGTGAAACACATTTGGATGTCAAGAGAGCAATGCATGAAGCTTTCAATGACCATCAAAGCTGAATATCATCAAATGATCTTCCACAAAACCCAAACAAATTCGGGTCTTATGTAAAGGCTGTTAGTGGTACCAAACATTGCATACTGTCATTTGTGGATGAGACGGCAGGTGACAAAGCAAAAGCAGAAATGTTGAATTCCATTTATAATGTTCCCTTACAAAGTAAAATCCAGGAGTATTGCCCTATCTTAATTCTCTTACCACTGCAAAGATCAGTGAAACAAATATTAAATGATTTAGGAGTAAAGGAAACCACCTACTAAATACCAGAAGTGTTCAGTTGTTGACAGGCACACACAAAAATGAAAGAAAACACATGTGTGTGTATGTGTGTGTGTGTGTGTGTGTGTGTGTGTGTGTGTGTGTGTGTAGTCTAGCTGGACAAATTATTTACTCTGAAAGAGGCTTCTGCTATTTGGTGAGTGGGCTTGCTTGCTTCTAAATTCTTTTCATTGTACCTGAGTTTTTTCCTGCTATACGAAATATATATTGATGTCAGTGTGTGGCGATACCTGTAAGACACCGCTAGCCCACGCCTCTCGCGGTGTGCGTTTAACCCCATTTAAATGACGCGCCAAGCGGCTGTACGATTAATCAAATAATCGGCGTGCTAATCACAGTTGAAATCTCTGGTCCAGAGGGACGTGAAGAGGCTGTGGTCCAGAGAGAGAGTAGAGTCAGTTGAGTCTTGTTCAGTCTTAAGAGTCAGTCGAGCTAGAAAGTGTCTTGTGAAACGATCATTCTGTGGATAATATTAGTGTGATGATTTCTTTTATATGTGTTGTGTTGTCTTCTTCGATGAGTAAAAAAAAAAAATATATAGGTAAAATAAATTTTTGTGATGTCCATCAATAAGTTCATTCCAGTAAAAATAGAACCACTTCCCTTCACCTTTATTCACCCTTTTTTCTTTATTTCCTTTCAACAAAACAAAAAACAAAAAATTACCAACCACCCTCCTTTTTTTTTAATTCCGGACATCATCGATTTACAGGCGGCAGCGACGAAGCAAAAAAAAAAAAAAAAAAAAAAAAAAAAAAAAAAAAAAAAAAAAAAAAAAAAGGAGAAAAAGAAAAAGAAAAAAAAAAGAGAGGGTGGTTGGTAATTTTTTGTTTTTTGTTTTGTTGAAAGGAAATAAAGAAAAAAGGGTGAATAAAGGTGAAGGGAAGTGGTTCTATTTTTACTGGAATGAACTTATTGATGGACATCACAAAAATTTATTTTACCTATATATTTTTTTTTTTTTACTCATTGAAGAAGACAACACAACACATATAAAAGAAATCATCACACTAATATTATCCACAGAATGATCGTTTCACAAGACACTTTCTAGCTCGACTGACTCTTAAGACTGAACAAGACTCGACTGACTCTACTCTCTCTCTGGACCACAGCCTCTTCACGTCCCTCTGGACCAGAGATTTCAACTGTGATTAGCACGCCGATTATTTGATTAATCGTACAGCCGCTTGGCGCGTCATTTAAATGGGGTTAAACGCACACCGCGAGAGGCGTGGGCTAGCGGTGTCTTACAGGTATCGCCACAAGTGGCATTGAGAAGTAGCTAAAATTATTAAAATTCTTCAGAACTCCTGGAACTGATGTACTGTCTATCAGATCCTTTAACAAATCTGTGGCTGAGTTAGCACCACTTTTAACCATAATACACTGTAGAACACTCAAACAAAAATGTGTGCCCAGTGATTAGCAGAAAGGACAAGCCACACCCCCATCTACAAGAAGGGCAGCAGAAATGACCCATAAAATTATGATCCAATGTCCTTGATATCCATTTGCTGTATAATCTTAGAACATATTTCAAGAACAAATGTAAACAGGCATCTCAAACAGAATGATCTTCTCCATGCCGAGCATCATGGATTCCATTTGAAACCTAACTCCTGTTTTTCTCTTGAAAGCCATGGGTCAAGGTAGTAACATAAATGTAGTGTTTCTTGACTTATGAAAGGTTGTTGACTCAGTACCAGATACACAGGTACGCTTATTACCGGAAGTACATTCAAGATCTTTGACTGAAGTGAGGCATGTTATCTAGGATTAAGAGCTACTGTCAGATGCAGAAGTAACTTCAGTTGTGCCCCAGAGCAGTGTGGTCACATCCTTGCATTTCATGTCATATACTGAAGACACTGCAGACAATATTAATATTAACTCTTTGCAGTTGATGCGGTTATCTACAATGAACTAGTGTCTGAAAAACGAATTGCACAAATATTCAGTCAGATCTTAATAAGGTTTCAAAGTGATGCAATGGTTTGTCACTTGCTTTAAATGTTCACAAATGTAAAACAGTGCATTGTAATCAGCCAACTCATACAAATATCTGGTGTAACAGTTTGTAGGGATATGAAATAGCATGATCTGTAGCATCATGCTGTAAGGCTTCAGCAAGTGGCTTGCTGCTGGAGAATGGGTGATGAATGCAGTCAGTTGACAGAACACTTTATTGACAACCTCAGTCAGATATAGTTCAGTGTGTCTGAAACAAATGGACTGCGGACAAAGGGAGATGATCCTCTGATCCAAGCACACAGGTATATACATGCCATTGCAGATGTTCCTCATGGAAAGTATGATGCAGCTCCACTGGCACAGCATGCTGGTGGATGGCACTATCAAGAGGCCAGATGGAGGCACAGCAGCTAGATGGAGCCTGAGTGCAAGGGCCCAGCTCTCAGGCGGTAGTCGTTTTGCAGTCTAGTAGGAACAGCGTCATAGATGTGGTGCTGACTGTCACAAGTTGTGCATCACAAGACAGCCCAGCAACAACTATCATGATATGATGGATCTGTGGGTTCATATCCAGATTATTGATGCTGACAGCTACAGAAGAGCCATGTTCTGGAGTCTTGTCAAAATGTTTGGAGTGACAGCGATGTTTGAGGCATGGCTTGATTGGTAGTTTACTGGTCACATTGCCATACCCACGTGATGTCCTCACCCACTAGAATGCGAGAGCACTGATTGCAGAAGCGGTGTCTCAGCTAATGTTGTTGTGTTAGCAGGGACAATGTTGGCGGGCTGATTCTGGCACCTGTGAGGCAGGGTCTGATCATGCATTTCAGTGACCAGCACCAGCTGCCTGGCTGTGGCCCCATTACAGTTCTCTATCTTCTGCTTCAAGTTCTGTTTAATTTTATCCCACTGCAATCTTCCATTCCTAAAGGAAAAATTTGATCCTGGAATGTGGCTGAAACATGATCACTGGTTTATTTACATTTATAAATATCTCACATTTCAATTTATTCCAGTGTCAGTTTTCCTTTAGCTAAATCAGATTAAAATGTAACCCTCCCAGATCATCAAACCATTTAAAATGTAACCAGGTCCAGAAGCCCAGATCCAACATCGAATCTAATGTAACTTCTCATATCAGCTCCATTCACCAAATCTAAAGTAACAATCCCATCAGTTCAGGTTTAACATAGTACAGCTTATCATACCATGTTTTACATTTTGGAGGTGATAACTTGGCTGCAAAAACTCTTGGGGTCATTACCAGATGTGCATCAATTAATCTGTTGACAACACTTCTTTATTACACACTAGCGGTGGGTAGGAAATCACGTATCTGTTAGAAATCACAGTGGTTGAGAAGTCACAGATATCACAATACCAACTTTACAGAATCTTATTGCAAATTCAGTCACAATAAGCTGTCACAAGTTGCATTTCACATTTAACACCCTGTGCCATCTGTTGGCTGAATTTTGTACTGTTTTCTGTGAACCTCGTGTCATGCTATTGTATTAGCTGGCCTTTCAGCGACAAGTTACAGCTAGAAGTTGCAAGTAGTAACTGAAAGGCACAGTTAACATTCTTTGCCTAGTGCCATCTATTGGACGATCTTCATACTTCACTATAAGATCCTTGTTCCTCACGAGACTGATGTATTGTGGTTGATTGGTTGGTTTAAAGGCAGGAGAAGGGAGCAAACTATGAGGTCATGCATCCAATGTATTGTGTGTGCATATTATATGATGACATGTACATTCAGCACCAGTTATGGTTGGTCAAAACATAGCTGTGGCTATGAATGTATTATATCAACAAGAAGCAACATTGCCTTTTTCTCTTGAAAATATCATTTAGAGACAAGTAACCTAAAAAATGTGTTTGATTCTACTTCCAATATGACAGATGTGGTTAATACTCATCATGCCTACAGGACTTTGCAGTGTTAACACAGCAGAACTCAGACATATGTATAAGTGTAATGAAATGAAAACAATACTAATGAGTCATATAAATGCCTCACTTTTGTTCCGACACAGTTCAAGACTCTGGAGAAAATTTTTATACCTGGTGTTCTACATGTCAACTACACACACACACACACACACACACACACACACACACACACACACACACATGCACAGGAACTTTTTGAAGACACTAGAACCACCTACACAAGTAAGCTTTTCCTGTGTTACCGTCAAGAACTGCTTAAACAATTCCTGATTTAACCAGAAAACAGGAAGATCTGTGCTTCCCACTTTCATATCAACAGCCTCAAAATGCGTACTCTAAACCTTGGGCTATGATTGCAGGGAAAAGGGAGGAGGGTGAAGGGGGGGGGGGGGGGGGCAGGTCACTCTCCAGCAGGTCTTGACCAACAATTAATGGCATTAAATTTACAAGTATAGGACAATTTAACATGTGGAAAATGAGAATTGCATTATTCACTCACTGTATTTAACATTTTTCATTCATTGAAAATCACATAATAACTTCAATTAAACACAGTTCAGTCATTCATTCTGCACACTTATCTCATAATTATGGCACCTCTAAACTGCAAAACCTCTAAGAGTTGTCTTGAATCCTCACAATTCTCTCTCAAGAGCAGTGACGTGGATAGATACATACAGCAACCAGTAATCAGAGTCGGAACTAGGTCTGCAAAATCATAAAGATTATTAAACATTTTTGCTGTCATTAATTACAGGCAATGTAATTGGCAGAGTAGTATTGCTAATATTTCCTGTAATGAAAGCCACTCAATGAGTATGTTTCACATTTACAAGATTGATCTAACTTGAGTAATTAAGTTCATCCAAACACTTAGAAACTAACCCCTCATCTGAGGAAGAGAGTCTAAAGAGGCAATGGCAATTTCTCTGGATATGTTGACAATGATTTTTGAATTATCGGTATACTGAGTGACAAATGCAGTTCGGGTATCTGTGAACATAACAGTATTATACATTAGAATTCGTTTTCTAAACATGCACTATTACAGTACTGTATGGCTACTTACATATTTATTGCACTATTAATATTTTCACAATTGTTTCTGTAATAAAAAATTAAAGTCAATGGAATAACAAATGTAAAACATACTTACTAATGACAGTTTTGTTGAGATGCAATTTTCTGTGTGGACAAAGGTACCTTTTGATACGGTGATAAATTGGAGGAGTCGCAGAAATCACAGAAATCCGTGCAGAAATCGCAGTGGTAGACTGTGGAGGAATACAAGACCTGGATTCATTAACTCTGATTCTTAACTGCGACAAATCACAGTTAAGAATAACAGATACTGAAAAGTAGCATTCAGAGAAAACACTCATATTGGAAAATTTCAGTTTTGGCCATCACCATTACACATACAGACAACAGCCACGTGTCACAAGTTCCCAGGAACTGGAATGCACCAGATATTCCTCCAACCACACTACCTAAAAGCTTTTTGTTTTTTCCCTTTATTGTGTTTCAATACCCCATCTGGAGTAGGCTGGCAGTAGCATATGCACTGTTCTTCAGCTGAAAGGCAGTAATTATACAAAGAAGACATTTAAAATAACATAAAAGAGAAAATATGGTGTACATAGACATAAAAAGGGGGAATAGTATGAAAAAGAACAGACAAAAAGGGGGCAACTGTAAAATGAAGATAAAAACCATAAAAAAGTAGTGCACACAAAAAACACACACACTGGGACAATTAAAGAACACAAGGCAAAGTATGATTGGAGCATAAGAGTATTGACAGACCGGGTAGCACATAACAATTACTGACAGTAACACTATGTACAAGTCCAGTGCACAATTAAAGTCACAACTCTTAGTGCATGGGAGAACAGCACCAAATACAACACTGACATAGCACACTGATTACAATGAGGAAACTGAGAGGATCTGCCAGGAGCAAGGAGACGAGGGAGAAGGGAAAAAGGATGGGAAGGGAGGAGAAGGGGAAATGGGTGGGGGGCATGCCAAGGTGCCAAAGAGGGCCGGGGAAGAAGGATGTGGGAGGGAAACAGTAAAGGAGAGGATGTAGGGACCAAGGGGAAGGAGGGAAATCCGGTCTGGGAGAAGGAGGGGAGAGGAAAAAGAGGGCCCTTTGGAGGAGCGAGGGGGGGGGGGGGGGGTGACAAGGCAGTTGGAAGGAAGGGTAGAGGGGGAGGTGCTGGAAATTGCCCTGATGAAGGAGATGAAGGGTGTGGAGATGGAGAGAGTGAGGGGTACAGGAATGGAGGTGCGACAATGGGCAGGGGTGGAGAGGAAGGAGGAAACCAGGGGATGGGGGTTATCTAGCCTGTGGACAGTGGAAAGGATGCAGAGATGCTGGACAAAAAGGAGGAGGTTGGGGGAAGGGGATGAGGCTATAAAGGGGAAGGAAGGTGGATACAGAAGGCAAGGCGGAGTGCGTAGCATTCAAGGTCTTGGAGGGCCTTATAGAATTGAGGGGTTGGGGGGGGGGGGGGGGGGGGGGAGATCCATGCAATGCTGGCATAAAAGAGGATAGGATGGATGAGGGATTCATAGGTGTGGAGGATGGTGGAAGGTGCAAACCCCATGTCTGGCCAGACAGGAGTTTCAGGAGGCCGAGGTGGGAATGGGCTCTCTGCTGCATGGTCAGGTGACAATTGAGGATGAGGCGAAGGTATCTCAGGGTGGGGGTGAGCTGGATGGGATGACCATAAATGGTGAGGTAGAAATTATGGAGATGGAAGGAGTGGGTGATGCAGCCTATGATGATTGCCTGGGTTTTGGAGGGGTTGATATGAAGGAACCACTGGTCAGGGTGGGTTTGGAGGGTGTGTTGGGACCTTTGAATGGTAGGATAGACAGCCAGGAAGTCATCATCAGCGTATCAGAGGAGGTGGACAGGAGAGGGTGGCTTGGGCATATTGGCAGTGTACAGAAGGTAGAGGAGAGGGGAGATGATGGAGCCCAGGGGGACACCAGCAGTGGGATAAAAGGTACGGATGCAGGAAGTCTTCCACAGGTCAGGATAGAAGCTGGAAGAGAGGATGACATTGTAGAGGTTTGCAAGGACAGTCAAGAAGGAGAAGGGGCTTTCTCTATGGTGGAAGTAGGTGACACAGTCATGACCAGGGGCTGTGTAGTATTTTGACTGGAGGATAAGTTTAATGTCTTATGCTGAGATTGGAGTGTTGATGTCAGAGGGGGAAACTACCCCAAGTACTGGAGACTAGGAGCAAGTAAAGCGACCGAGGTATCAGTGCATTCCATGATGGTGGTACAAAGAGAAAAATCAAAGTGTAAATCATCAGTGATGGAGAAGACCTCAGAAAGATGGGAAGTGAAGTGGTTGGCCTTACCGAGGTTGACAGGAAGGATGCAGTCATTATGGAGAAGGGGGTAATGGGGTGCAGAATGGGAACCAGTAAGGCGATGGAAGGTGGACCAGTACTTCAAGGAGCTGATAGGGAGGGTGGCATTGACTCATGTACAGGTCTGGCGACAGTCCTGTCGTTTCTTTGTTGTAATCCTAAAAGTTTTGGACAAGGTGTATTTATACATCTTTTAAGAAATACATTCTTTGACATTATTATGTTATTTGAATGTGTAAATCCAGCAACAACTGACATTACAGAGTGTTAGTAGAAATTAAAATGAGTACAATTATAATGCATATTTCTGAAATTAACCATATTTTACAAGAGCAACTTTGAAACATACATACAGTTAACAATTAAGTTGTTATTATTCAGTCCAGAATGTTCTCAAAAATCTTTACATAATTTAATTAATCATGCAACAATTTTGAGCTGGTAATATTTCTACAACATCAAAATTACAATTCAAATATTCAAAATGACATTTTACAACATTTGAAGACTCAAATGCAGAATAATTACGTACATCACAAAATCTTTAAGTCATCTTACAAAAATTTGTGAATCATTGTCTAACGTTATTTATGATACAAATTGTCTTTCTGAATCAGGTTTTGTCTCCAGTCTAAACAAATATTCTCTGGTTTTCGTAATATGTGGACATTGCACAGAATTTATCTATAGAATGTTCCAGAAACATTAATTACTAGTTTAATTGCAGATTTTTAGTTGGTGATTTCCATAAGTATACATTGTCCTGACTTGCGAAGATATGTAAATGTTAAACTTTTCCACAATTAATGGTTTACACAGTTAATTTGCGTTATGGTAAGCAATGAATTTTACTAATTGAATTATAATTACAAAACTGAATGAAAAAGGTTACTAACTTTTATACACTATTAACACTGATTACAGAACTTGTTCCTTATCCTCAAAACATCCCAAAATTCATATCAAAGTGATAAGGACTTATCCTAAATGTACAGCACTTTACCTAATTAAGAACACACATTAATTGGACTGTGACATACTTTAACATTTTTGTCACAACCACTTCATACTGTTGAACTAAGTTGCCTTATTCACTAAGTGCCCTTATACACTACCCACATCTGTTTTAGCATGTATCGCATACTACAAAACCTGCTCCACATGACCCAACACATTACATTATAAGATGGTAAGAGGGGCAGTCAGTGGTGAAACTAAATCTGAAATCACTGAGTTGGTGATTCAAATTAATAAGATTAACCAACAGATGCTGGGGATTAATGAAGAAGTTGCAGGTGGGGGAAAAGGTTATCAGCAGCAGGGTGATTGTGAATGATTAACTTATCCAGGAATATTATTTTCAGAACTTGACAGCTTCTTGGAGAAATTTCTGTGGGAACAAACATGCTGGGAAGTGGTATCAGTTCCACAAGTGCTAAAGCTAGTGCTTTTGATGGTAGAACTGCAGAATAAACATGAGATATTGGGTGTTTCTGATCATCAGTTGTTCTGTGTAATGGTGATTAACGAAAAAGGCACTTTGCTGCAGTTATGGTGAAAGGTAATTAATCGGGATTCTAATTTTACCAGTATTTTTAGGAAGTTAGTAGAACAGCTGATTCTGCCAAGAGAATTATGTGAATTAGTTCATGAGAATTATGGTAGGGAACAAGGAAGGAATGAATTAACAGTGAAGTATGTTAATGAGGTAAAAGGCAGTGTGGAGGCTTTGTGTTTGGGATAGACTGAAGTGCAAGTGGTGCAACAGTTTCTAAATGGGTTAAGGATGGAGGACAGACAAAATGCCACTCTTAGGGAAGGGCCGTATGATTTTCAAACTCTGGATCAATTAGTAACACATAGGCCTGATGGTAAGAAATCTATATGAGGCTTCTAGAGAAATGAAAGGCAAGTCAATTAAATGCTTTAATTGTGGAAAGGAGGGCCATGTTAGTAAAAATTTGCAGGCAAAGAACCAAAGGTCAGGAACTGTTATAACTAGCTAAAAGGAGTAGGATTAGTAGAACAAAGGCTTATAATATTTGTGGCACATGCAGTAAGAATAGAAGGATAGAAAGGGGTTGTTTGTCATTTGATGTTATGTCAATAGTGAGCTAGTTTTTGCCCTTCTGGATTTGGTTAGTATCATTAATGTGATTGATGAAGGCTGGTTTAAGGAAAATCAGAATATTTGTAAATAGCATGTGTTGAAATCAGAGGAAAGCAGCTGTACTGCTGCTAACAACACTTTCATCGGCCTGAAGGGAGTCATTTCTGTGAAGATTAACATTAATGGCTGTTCCCGAAAAACCAAAGTCAAAGTCTTATCAAATTTATTGACACCTTGCATTCTAGCCTCAGACTTCATAAGAAAGATCAGAATAGTATTTAGTCGATGAATAAAAGTTTTTCTTTAAATTCCTTTTGTCAGAATAAGGAGATTAGGAAAGGCAGTAGTGTTGAGAAATATATTATGGGACTGAGGTGTAGTGCTATTTCTGAGGGAAAGGTGAAATCCACTAACATTGATGTGCAACATTTGGATCCTGACTATGATAGAATCTGGAACCTTTGCCAGAAATGTTTGATTACCCACTGGAGCTGATTGATAAAATATTTTTTGACATGAAATTTAGATTTGTGTAACATTATCCAGATGACTGAGTTATTTACAGTCACAATTTGCAGGAACATCTGGATCATTTGAGAGAGGCTTCCAGGCAACTGTAGGAGGCAGAATTAACAGTTAACCATGAGAAGGTGAAGCTGGTATGTCCCAGTATATGGTTCTTGGGACATACAGTTTCACCAGAGGGAGAATGCTATTTTGGCAGTTTCTTCGCCCAAGGATGTTAAAAAAATAGTGAGATTTGTCAGATGGCAAACTTCTTCAAAGAGTTCATTCCTAAATTTTCTCATAAGGCTGCCCTACTGAATTTATTAAGGGAAAAGTGGCAAAAATTGAAGAGGGGTGATTCCCAGGAAGCAGTGTTTGCGACATAGAATGAATCCTTGAATGCAGCACCAATATTGGCTTTAACTGACTTTAAGAAACCCTTTATAATGCAGACAGATCCATAAATGTCAGGGCTATGGCCGTTTTACTCCAGGGAGACAATGGGGGATGAGAGGCTATTGCTTGCACCTTAGACCTGTTGATGAGCATAAATATTTGGTCTATGAGATGGAGGCCCTTTGCCATCTTCTTCAGTCTAGAGAAGATAAAGTATTACAAGTTTCAGATGGAAATGGACAGCCAAGAACTGAGTTGTTGTAAGCCAACCATGGGAAACTCAGTGGATAACCTCTTGACCTGCCAGGATTTTGGCTTTTGAATTCAAGGTGGTTAACATATACGGTACTGACAATCAGATAGCTGATCATTTAAGATGAATGTTTGTTGAAAAAACTGAAGAGGAGGACATCAGTATTCCCTCATCATGGATACAGCAACAGCTCATCAGCTTTATACTTCATGAATGTCCAGTTTTATTCCAAGGGATCCAAGAGTATCAGGAACAGGACACTGAGATAAAAGCTATCAAAAAATGACTAGAGAAAGGTGAGACAGTTAAGCTGTGCCTATTAAAGGCTCTTTTGTTGTATGGCCTGGTAAAATAAAAATGCTAAGATTGTCATCCTTCAACTGTTAATAACCTACATTTTTCACACCTCACTGTGTGGAGTGTATCTGGGAAACTGTAAGACTTGAGAGAAAATTCATGATAAATCTATTTGAAAGAATATGGATGCAGAGATCAGGGGCAGAGTCCAACTGTGTAAGAATTTTGCAACAAGTAAGGCTCCCCAAAACACCAAGATTGGTCTTCTTGCATCCAATGTCATGGATAATGCAGTGAGCTTTGTTTCTAAAACCTTTAAGAGGTATTATATGGGAATGGGAATGCAAGATTGTTTCAATAGCCCCTGTGACACCAATCCTTCCTTCCTATTGACAGATTGAATAGGAATCTTAGAGCTACTATCATTGCTCATTATGATCAGTAAGAACTGGTTAAGTCCCTGCATTGGCTGATGGTGGCCATCAGTATGGCTAAACATTAGATGCACAAGGCCACCCCAGCTGAATTGCTTCCTATTTTTAAAGTAAATTCTTCATTGACTAATTTGGGCTTGATTAATGATTTGTTATCAGATAAAGTAATTCAAGTGGAGTTGATTGAGAATTGGAAGCTTGCTACAGACAACATTCTTAGAGCTCATGTCCAGGAGGCTAAACAGTATGACATAGGAAGAATTGCAACAATTTTAAGATGAGTCATCTGGTCATAATGAAGATTTTTAGTGCCATTAGCAAGGTGGCTGATAAGGTCATTAGCAAATTTTTGTTGATGTTCTTGGGCTTTTACAGATTTTGAAGTTTTTAACTTCAGTTACTTTATTTGTGCTGGACCCCACTTCAGGGGAGCAAAACATGGTCCCTCTTTCTCAAGTCAAGCTGGTTCACAAGCAAATGAAGTAAGCTGTGAGCATCCTAGCAATGTGGGATATTTATGTTTTTACTGTACCTTTTTGATTGTTCTGCTTATGCCTGATCCAGAAATTTCTTTTGTGCATCATTGTGTAGCAGTGAGAGTGTTTAGGTATAGTTTTGTTTTTAGACTTTCTCTTTTAGTTCTAATAATCTCTTATTTTTGTGGCAATTCTTTAGGGGCTTCAAATATATGCTGTTGATCAGAATCTTATAATACTCCATTTTCAGTGGTGCCAACTTATAACAAATATTGGGGGGAGGGGGGGCATACTGGGGGTCTTGCCCTAGGAAATTTTCTAAATTTTAGAGGAAAAATAGTCAGTTTTGAAGTTTTTTAAGCATTTAGGAGTCATATGATCAACATGAGAACCCCAAAAACTGGACTCTCCAGGAAACTTGACAAGCCTGAGACATTTTTTGGCTTTGAAAAAAGAAACAAAACATAAACATGCATTGTATTTTTGTAAAAAGCTAATTTAATTTACAGTAATAATCATGCTTATAGACTATTACAGAGCAGTAAATGTATAGCTTAGAAAAGACTGAAATTATATTTAAATAAATCCTGAACTATAATTTAAAAAAATAAAACATAAAATATTGCTGTCACACAGTAATAGCACTTTGATTGATAAGTGAAATAGCTAATTTAAAATTACTTTGAATAAGGCTTAGTGTTCATTAAATAAAAACAATATCTCAAATTTAATACTTTAATACAGTTAATAAAGTTAATACAGTATGCCTATTACTTTCAGCCAAATAGCAGGTTTTAATTGAGTCTTACACCCTAGGTACTAAACTAGTACTAATATTCAGAAACTGAAATTTTAACATTATGTATCTATTTAATTCTCTATTTTATAAAGTTTAATATTGCTCTAAATGCCATTATTAGGGCTAGAGTGTCCTTACAAAGGTGCAAATGTTGACCGTCTGTCTGGATTACTGAATATGAAATCATTGATGACTGTTCAGATATCCAATTCATCCAAAACATATCGGTGGACATGAAGGACAGCCAAGATGTTCAATTGCTTCTGTCCCTTTGTTGATCAGAGAGAGACTTCAGACATATAAGGGCACTAAATGACCATTCTGCTGTTGCTGTTGTGATTGGAACAACTTGTAGAAGCTTAATGGACTTCACTACCTCATGACACAAATGTCTCTAACTGCAGGCTCTTGTCTAATGTATTTTCTTACATCACACATATTTTTCAGGACCAGTTGTTTTTTATTAGTGATAGCGGCTAACATATTCAAGTATAAGTGCAATCTCCCAATGTCTAGGTCATTTTTGAAAAACTCAGTTGATTTTTCCAAATTTGTTTCACCTCTGTTTACTAAAAGCAAGTACTCTTGTTCAACTTTAAGATGGCATCTTGTATACAAGTTGTAGAAAATTGCTCCATAAACTACAAGTTTTTATCATCAGTGAAGTGGCACTTGTGTGGTGAAAAAGTTAAAACCGGTGTGAGAACGTGTCCAGTAAAGCATATATGGTATCATTCAAGCTGCTTCGCAAAAGTAAATTGCAATAATGTATTTTCGTGTGACTGTAATCATCCATGTAATGGCCAAGAAGCTGCCACAGAGATGTGTAACTCTGAACTCGAACTAAATGAGAAAAATGAAGTATTCAAAGACTTAAAAGCAGCATGAGAAAAATGAAGTATTCAAAGACTTAAAAGCAGCTAGGAAGTACATTAAATTATTAGAAAACATGTTTCAGCTTCTTACTGAACCCGCTGAAACATCAGTATTTACGCCAAAAACATTGTACTCTGCCAGCAACACAAAAAATGAGGTAAATATTTACTCTGATAGCCATGGACGCAGTCTTGCGGAAATTCTCAATAATCATCATGACTTAAAAGCCTACAGTTGCGTAAAACCAGACGCTCTAATGCAGGAAATTGTAAAGGACATCATAAAAGACAACAAAAAAAGCACAAATTGTTATATTTTATTAATTGGAGGTGCCAATGATGTGTACAGGAATGAGTTACTGAATGCTGTGTTCAACTTAAGGACACTTCTGGAGGATACTAAGAAGCAGAACATAATTGTCACTAGCATTCCTTTAGACATGACCTTATCCCCACTTCGTGTGTAAATGCTGAAATTAGGAAAGCCAACTCACAATTTCAGGAAATATGCAAAATGTATCCAAATACAAACTTTCTTTGTATAGATTTCTTAAGAGAGAGTGCTTCACGAGACATGGGATGCATCTGAACAAAAAGGGCAAAAAACTTTTGTGTGGGAAAATCAGTGAAATGTTAGAGAGACTGAACAAACATAGTGACAGCATGTCTTTACCATTAGCTCCAACAGTCTTAAAGCAAGCACCAGCAGAAGTATTCCAACAAAAAATGTTAAAAGCATAAGAAACAATCACAGCAACAACAACAACAAAAGCAGCAACAGCAGTACATCAACAGCAGAGCCACCTCTGGTACCAGCAGTGGCAACAGAATCAATGGTAGCTGGACCAACTCCACCAAAAGTAGTAAAAACGTCAAGACAGTTACACTAACAACAACAAATGCAGTAACAGCTCCATCAACTACAGAGCCAGCCCTAATGCCAGCAGGAAAATCAAAAGCAACAGGACCATCATTAGCAACAGCAGAACCATCAACAATAGCAGCAGAATCAACTCCAACATTAGCAGAACCAGTACTGTCAACTAAAAAAAACTGACAGCAGATGGAAGCCAGTGCCTCCATCCCATCTAAATGATTTTTTAGAGGAAGCCCACAAGAGAGACAGAGATATGACCTTATTTAAGTCAGTAAAGCAGAGAAATATACAACAAGGTATTTACAACCTTAAAATAATCCACCAGAATGTACAGGGCTTGAGCAAGAAATATGAACAATTAGACGTGTTTGCCGGCCGCGCTGGTCTCACGGTTCTAGGCGCTCAGTCTGGAACCGCGCGACTGCTACGGTCGCAGGTTCGAATTCTGCCTCGGGCATGGATGTGTGTGATATCCTTAGGTTAGTTAGGTTTAAGTAGTTCTAAGTTCTAGGGGATTGATGACCACAGATGTTAAGTCCCATAGTGCTCAGAGCCATTTGAACCATTTTTAGATGTGTTTGTAAATGAAACTATGCCTGATGTGCTTGGTATTGGTGAACACTAGCTATCTCATGCCAAATTAGAACTTTTTAAACCTCTAAACATGGTACTAGCTAATAAGTTTTGCAGACCTACTATCAGAGGTGGGGGTGTGCCGATGTATGTAAAAAGCACATTTGATTTTAATTCTGTAAATGTAAGGAAATATTCATTAGAAGGAACAATTGAATTATGTGCAGCACGTATAAAGGTACCAAATGATGAAATTTATGTTATATGTTTATACAGACCACCAGGTGGAAACTTTGAAGTTTTCTTAACAAAGTTTTGTTAAGATAGAGAATATTTTTATATCACACCTGAACAGCTTAGTAATTATAGGAGACTACAACATAAATGTATTAGCAGATAAGTTACACACTAGACAATTCAAGAATACTCTGGTTGAATATAATGTAAGATACCTGACAAATACTTCAACAAGGGAGACTGAAACATGCCAGTCTGCAATAGATAACATAATCACTGGTATTCATCTTTACGATCTTACATCTTCTGTTTTTATATGTGCGTTGTCAGACCACCATATAGTAGAACTAAGTGTGCACATAAAAAAGGTTCCTACACACAGTTGCTATAGATATATTAGGATGAATACAGACCAAAATATAACTAATTTGAATAATATGCTAAGGAATGTGGATTGGAACAGTGTTCAACGGCACTTCATAGTTACAGCAAATTCTCAAGTGAACTATTCTACATTCTCAACGAAGCCTGCCCATTAATAAAAAAGATAATTCAGTCACATGCTGTAATCTGAAGCTGAATATAAAGTTCTGTCACTGAGGCTAGAGAAAGACTAAGGTGGTATGAGTAAGCTATGTTAAATGACTTGAGCAATAAAAAATTAAAAGAAGAGTTCAAAAAGTTTCTGAAATACTATGTAGACCTCCTAATTTAGGAAAAACAGAAACATTTTATAAGTATCATTTAGAGCTCAAATAATATCTCCAAAACATCATTGTCACTAGTAAACAGAGAAATAGGTAGATCTGAGAAACATAAAGCTGAAAATCACTTGCTGATAAACAGCACAATAGAAACTGATCAGAATAAGATAGCAGATCTATTTAACAATTACTTTGCCTCTGTTGGCTCCAGCATAAACAATCAGCTTAAAAATCATAAATACAAATTCAAAGGAATGCCAGTGTCAGGAAGAATATTTTTGATGCCAACAAGTAAAGGAGAAATAACTAAAATAGTGAGTAGCTTAAAGAATGGATATGATGATCTTAGTCTGGACACTCTTAAGAAATGTATACATAAAATTGCATCACCTTTATCAACAGTTATCAACTCTTATATGGAAGATGGTCTATTTCCATATGAGTTGAAAATTGCTCAAGTTGTGCCTATTTTTAAAAAAGGAAAAAGGAATCTAGTAGAAAACTTTTGACCCATTTCTGTTCTTCCAATAATATCCAAAATAATCTGCAACTTCCTGGAATGTAAAAAAGTGATTTCTAAGGGGCAGTATGGGTTTGTCAAAGGGTCGTCCACTATTACAGCAGCATCCAACTTAATCAAAGGTGTCACTCAAGCAATAGATAATAAAGAGCATGTATGTGGCATCTTTCTGGACTTACAAAAAGCATTTGATTGGTTTGATATGACCATATTGAATGACAAACTGTGAAACTATGGCATTCAAGGCACAGCCCATAATCTGATGAGGTCCTACATGACAAATAGGAAGCAGTTTGTGTCTATTAGCACTACTGAGGGAGCATACAAATCAAACACCACTGACATAAATTTTGGTATTCCACAGGGGTCAATATTAGGACCACTTCTTTTTATTATTTATGTTAATGATATTCATTCCATAACAAACCAGTCAACAGCTGTCTTATATGCAGATGATACCACATTGATATGCTGCAATCCAAGCTATTCACAACTCGAAGTGGAATCCAATACTACAGCAGGCTTAATCATGCAGTATTTTAATGAAAACAAACTAAAATTAAACACAAATAAATCTGTCTATATTGAATTTGATCTTCGGAGGCAAAAAACTCAGGAAAACCAAATCTTGCCTGACACTTGGTGCAGAGTTAAACTAGTCTGATCATGTGAATGATATTTGCAAAAAGCTAAGTACTACCATATATGTCCTAAGAAAACTGACACCTTTTTGTAACATCTCCACTCTGAGGTAAATATATTTAGCACTGTTCGAATCCCATCTAAGCTATGGGATAGAGGTACGGGGATCCAGCAGTAAAGACAATATGAAAAGCACGGGGATCCAGCAGTAAAGACAATATGAAAAGTGTACTTATCTTACAAAAGAAGGCAATTAGAATTATGGGAAATAAATGTGCCAGGGAGTACTGCAGAAATTTGTTTAAAGAATTTAAAATACTAACTGTTCATAACCTGTATGTGCTGAAGATAATCATTATGGCAGTAAACAGTAACAAAACACTTAATAAAGAAATACATGATCACAACACTAGAGGTAGAGAGAGACCCCACATCATCTCTCATAGAACAAAGCCCTCACTATGCAGGCATAAAACTACTGAACTGCTTCCATCCTAATATCTCCAAATTGCCCATTACAAAACAAAAAACAAAATTAAAATTATGGCTCCTAAACAATCCTGTATATTCAATAGATGAGTTTCTAGGTTTAGTAAACTTGTATGATAGAAGACCATCTATCTAAAAATATATGTAATCTCAAATCTTAGACTGTGTCACAAACTGTAAATATTTGAATGTCAGATATGAATACTATGTCACAAACTGTAGATTCCTTAATCTAAGTATGGCAATAACAATTTTTTATGTATAGTCCATATATGTAACTCTGTTCTCTAAACTAAATTTAGAAAAAGTTGTGTAGATAAAAGTACCAGCTAATAATATGTAACCTTAGTAAGTAAGGCTCTGACTTATCTAGAAAATTGGAACAAAATAAACCTTTTTTGTAATCAGTGGTTTAAAATAAATAAATAAACTGCAATGACCTGTGTGAGTCCAGTTGAAGCAAACCACTCAGTAATGCAAGATTGCACCATTTCACAAACTTCAATGTAAAATGCTTTGCAGTATTCCTTTGGGATTTTGAAAGTGTTTGGTGCACTGGCTTCATTGTTTTCATGCTTCTTTGGTATACTTTAATTCCAAGGAAGCAAAGGATCATCAGCTTTTTAAGGTTTTTCTTCTAAACACAATTCCCAAAAGTATTCAAAGCTATCATGCCTTCCATTCAGTATACAAATCAAGCCCTCATATATTATTTTTCCAGGTCAGTAACATTTAGATGGGGGCATTGAATTTTTTCATTGACATCCTCAACTGGGTTCATTGCATGTTAGATGGGGGCATTGAATTTTTTCATTGACATCCTCAACTGGGTTCATTGCATGGAAATAAAGATGTAAAGAGAAATAAGTCTTGAATTGTAACATTGATTCAAAGTACATAGACTTCTCATTTGTAACTTCCCTCTGTTTTATCCTCTGCAGAAAATGTTTCAAAAAACTCTAGAAGTTCTTCAAAGTTTTTCAGTATTCTCAAGATACTAGAAGCTTGCATAGTCCATCAGGTTATGCAAAGGAGTCATAGACCAGCTTAGCCATTGGCACTCTCACAGTGTATGCTTCTGAAAAGTCTCATCCTTTTGTTGGATTCCCTTACGGTATTTATTAAGTCATAAGCCATAATATCCCTCATAGATGTAAGATGGTGGAGACTGTCTACAACTGCCAAGTCTAAACTGTGAGCAGTGCAGTGCACATAACGTGCTTTTGGTTGTCTATCCAAAATTAACTTTTTTTTGGTCCTTACAACTTACGTCACATATTCGAGGCACCACCGTAGCACTGTCTCCTTAAGTTATCCATTGACAAATGAAGATGAGCAAAAACATCTTTTAAAATACTAAACAGAGTTTGTGATTCAGTGTTGGGGGTCTTATATAAGCCAATAAAGTCTTCATTGATGATTAAGGAATCATCAACTGTATGGTTAAAAAAATTGACACTTGTTCATGAATTAAAGAATTACTTGCTTCATCAACCATAAGAGAAAAATGTTCAGTCATCTTGACTGAAGACAATACCTTTCTCAACACAGACTTACTTAGTGGATCAATGATCTTGTTTTGAATATTGTGGGACATCCACTTATACCCCGAACACACTATCCAATCTTTAAACTCAAGTATGTCATTTGTTTGGTGTTCGAACAATTGAAAAGAATTTGAGTTTATGTCTTTGTGCCCTCTAATTGCTAATCGTTGACACCATAGAAATTGCATGGTAGTAAAAATTGTTTCCAGAGCTAACTAGCCTTTCTTCATATCACTATCTAACTATTCATTCAATTCAGAGGCCACACTTTGGTTAGTGACAGAATTTAGTTTCAGAACATCTTCTTTATGTGTAAATGTATTTTCATGAAGACGGAATTTTCCAAAGCCTTTTTCCAGTAAGGAAACTCTACACAAGTAAATGCATCTTCTTTTTTTGAAGGAAATTGTAATAGATTTTTAGCATCTGCCGCATTGCAGGTTTTTGGGTAGATGCTTCATATTCTAGCCAAGTATATTTGATTAAACAAGACTTCTGAAATGATCTTCCCTTATTGGATTGTCCAGGTTTCGGCTGTGAATGGTTCCCAACTGAAGACAACAAAGCAGTTGATGACACAATAATTATTGGTGGTTGACTTGTAGTATCATCAACTTCCAAGCTGGCATTTTTGGTAATAAATTTATCCATTGCAAACTTAATTCACAATACACTAAGAGACAGTCCACTAAAGTCGGAGCACTAAACACATGTGCAGCATGCACTGAACAAACCTATCCTCCTCTGCCTCGTGATGGCTGGGTGTTGAGTGCTGTCCTTAGGTTAGTTAGGTTTAAGCAGTTCTAAGTTCTAGGGGACTGATGACCATAGATGTTAAGTCCCATAGTGCACAGAGCCATTTGAACCAAACCTATCCTCACTGAATGACAGCAGGGTGGGCTCTATATAGACGTGGCATTGTAATGCTTGAAGCAGCAAGGTGATGCAATATGGAGGGCTCCAGGCACTTCTTCTCCAGTCCTCCAGTCTTTTTTATGTTGCCATGGCCGCAGCCCTGGTCCACCGACACCAGACTTTACCTGAAGGTTTGCACACTGGGACAAATTCTAAGTGTGCCCACAGCATCATAACACTATCATGATTTACACCACTCGTTTTCAGTTTATCTGCTTACTGCAGTAATAATTATTTGTTTTAAATCATCACTGAATGCATTTTAAAAGTTAAGTATCATCAAAAAAATAAAATAAAAAATTCTGACATATTTTTTTGATTTTACAAAGCATATTATTGGAGCTTGTAATTTGTTATTTAATTAATTAAGTAAATTTTCACTGTAGGTGTAAATAGCCTTCTCGATATCAGAACTCTTCAGAAATCCAAACTGCATTCTTGATAATATGTTATTTGTGCTCAGATGGTTGAGAAGCTGCCTGTACATTACTTTTTCTAAAATTTTTGAGAATGCTGGCAAAAGTGAAATTCGTCTGTAGTTTGAGGGTATCTCTTTATCCCCTTTCTTGAATAGAGGCTTAACTTCTGCATATTTTAGCCAGTCAGGAAATGTCCCAGTTATAATTGACTGGTTACACAAGTAACTTAGAATTTTACTAGACTCACAAGAACATGCCTTAATTAACTTTGTTGATATTTCATCGCAACCACTAGAATGCTTTGTTTTTAAAGATTTTATTATGGAAGTTATTTCTTTTGGTGAAGTGAGTGACATATTGATGTACCTGAAGCTATTTGTAAAGGCTGGTTTCAGATATTCAAGGGCATTAGGTACTGATCCTGACAATCCCATTCTATCAGTAATGGATATAAAGTACTTGTTAAATAGATTTGCCACACTATGACCATTGGCTACTAATGTGTCATCTACTCTTAATGCTATTTGCTCCTGTTCCTTTCTGGTTCTACCAGTCACCTCTTTCACTATATCCCATATTGTTTTTATGTTTTTCCTTGACATTGCTATCTTCTGCTCGTAGTGCGTTTGTTTAGGTGTCTGAATTACTTTTTAATATTTTACAGTATTCCTTGTATTTAGCTAAATCATCAGCATTTAGCTATTCTTGTGTAACCCATGGTTTTATTAGAGACTTCTGTTTAATTTGAGTAACTTTTAGAGGAAAACGGTATGTGATGTTTCCTCACATTCTGAATGGAGTTCCATTACATGTGGAGTGCCTTAGGGCTCAATTTTTGGGCCTCTATTATTCTTGATTTTTGTAACTGATCTACCATCATGTACAAGCCTGCCGTGTAAATTTACATTATTTGCTGATGATACCACAATTTTTATGAGCAGTAGAACAGATAGTCATCTTGAGGAATCCATTAATTACATACTCTCAGATGTGGTTAATTGGTTCAAGGTTAATGGTCTCTCGTTAAATTCCAGTAAGACCAGCTTTATTCAGCTCTGTACAAAATCACAAAGAGAGAGAGAGAGAAGTGTGACATGTGGCAATCAGCCAATAG
Organism: Schistocerca gregaria; assembly: GCF_023897955.1. Classification (NCBI taxonomy): domain Eukaryota; kingdom Metazoa; phylum Arthropoda; class Insecta; order Orthoptera; family Acrididae; genus Schistocerca; species Schistocerca gregaria. Next base: position 373,546,768 of record NC_064927.1, read on the forward strand.
AAAGAATGGAAACAAATTTTCTTGGAGTGCACATTGAGAAGAAAATGAACTGGTCTTTGCATATTACAGGTCTCTTTAAGAGACTTAGTTCTGCTTTGTGTGCTTTACAGGTTGTCACTACATTTGTTGAACCTAACACTGCAAAAGTGTCATACTATGGCTGTTTTCACTCACTCATTCAATACAGTATTATTTTTTGGGGCAACCAGCCATTAGCAAGGGAATTGTTCAATGCTCCAAAGCGAGCTTTAGTAGAAGTTATATGTGGATCAGTGCCCAAGAGACTCATGTAGAAATAGCTTTCAAAAACTTAAAATATATACAACTACATGCCAATCTATTTTTCTCTCTCAAGTGTTTTGTCTATAAAACATATAGATATTTCAACCAAACAGTAATTATCATGAGCATAACACACAGAGCAAGAATCACATCCACAGTGAGCATAGAAATTTGAGCATGGTGCAAAAGGGTGTCAACTACACTGGAACAAAGCTCTTCAGTGCTCTTCCTCCTGAAACAAAGGCAGAGTTTCATAACAACAGCAATTTTAAGAAAGCACTAAAAATACTTCTGATAGAAAAAGTTTTTTACAGCTAGATGAACTTTTAAATAAATAAAATGCAAAATTTTAATATTATATAATACAAGTTGGCATAATGCCACTAAGAATGTTATTTAACTTGAGCTCAGTACCTGTTTGTTTTCTCTATCTGTTTTCCATGGTGCTTTAACTATTCTAAGAAATTATGTATCATCTTTCTTCTGTATTGCTGCTCAAAGAATTAACTTCATACATTTTTATATAATTACACACTCAATTGTCTGTATATACTATAATATTATTATATTGTATTTGTAAAAACCTGTTGATTTCATGTCCTTGTGAACCCAAGACAGTTGGACCTATGGTACATGAAATAAATCAGTTGTAAAAATTGTCTTTACTGGACTCTTCACATGGGTCACTGTTTTTTGTAGACTCGTTCTGTCTGTGACAGTTTAAGGAATTATGGGAAGATGCCAAAGGATGAACATTTGTTAATTACTATGGATGGTGATTGGGCAAATTCTGGAATTATTTTCTTCAGGACTCTGCAGGACATGCCATAGATATTTGCCTGCCCTGAATGTTTATATGAATTCAATAGTTTTACAATATTCTTAGGGTGCACTTCATTTCAGTTTTTAATTGGTCTAGAATGTACATTTTATGTATGAGCTGTAGGACCTAAGTTTGAGTCCAAAATTCAATTACAGTATTTTTCACTATCCCAATAAAGTACTGATTGAAGGCATCAGCACTACATGAATTTGAGTTGGAGGTAGCCTTCTTCCTGTGTTCATTTACCAGATTCCAAGCTGATTTACATGGATTGTGAGCCTGTTTAATGAACCTGTCATTGTATTACTTTTTGCATCCTCCACTCTCATTTTGTAAATTCCCTTTCCTCTTAAGTAGCTACAATGAAGCAGCTCTTTACTTGGAGCATCTAAAGCTGTCACTGTCTGGTCCTTGAATGTTATGACTAAGCATTTTAATTTATGTAGATCAGGTGTAACTACATCTTCTCTCAAACAAGTTTTTCCCTTCATTGTGATTTGCCTTCAGGATTCCTCATGGGGAGTACTGGAAACATACCACTCAATTTCATTCTTAAGATTTGGAACAGATATTCAGATAAGTCACTGGCTGCCATTTCTGCCATTTTCTGCTGCCAGTTTGTACCAAATAGTGATGATTTCAGGTCATTTAGTTTTTCTTATTTTATAATCCTTCTGCTGAATGTGTAATTTGAGTACCAAGTGCTTGGTTTAAATTTATTCTTGCTCTTCATATTGAGTTCCATTTATAATGTGCTGTGATATGCTACCACTGGTTCAGTTACAATGGTATTATAATCCCATTCACTGAAGTTTGATAACTGTATCTAGACAGGCATCACTGCTTTTTGGAAGTTGGTTTGCTATAAACAGCCTGTAGCTTTCATTAAGCTCATAAAGACCCTCTCTTTAGCACTTCCATCACTTATATGTATGCTGAAATCGCCACACAGTGCAATTTTACACTTAGCACATGTCAGGTAACATAAACATTCCTCCACCTGTGTAATAAAATTTTCAAAGTTACCATCTGGTGAATGGTATATGGAGATAACAATGAGATCAACACTTTTTAAAACTGTTGTGGCCAGTTCAAGATACAGTACTCTACTTTTTTTATGTCAATTACTTTTACACTAAGATTTTTGTTTGCATACACTGACATACCACCATGAGTTGTAGTAGTTTGATATCATGCAGTCACCATGTCCAAGTATTCAACAGATCTGTAGGAGTCACCTTCTGCATCAGTCAACGAATGCTCACAGATAAACAAAACATCTGGTTTCACTTCCTTTACAAAGAATTATTAAAGGTCCACCTTAGTTGTTAAACACTGCACATTAACATTTAGTACAACAAAAGGCATGTTAGTGCCAGTACTAGTATGCTTCTCTATGACAATCCAAAGCTTTGACTGTCAATTGCAGACTATATTTTAGTGGGGCACTGGTGAATTTCCGAAGTAAAAAACATTTTATTACATATTCTTGGCCCTTATAGCAGTGTTCATTAGCTTGTACTGTAAATGGAAGTTGACACCAATCTTGCATTCGTAGGTCAGATATGAATGTAAGAAGGCAAAGCATGCATTTAAAAAGATCATTTTGCAGATACGGCTTCTCAATTTGTGTACTACTCAGAAGTGCCTGTTGCATAGTTTGGTGCTATGAGTAGCACATGTAAGACTTTGGTAAACATGAAAACTGATAACTTTGACTAACTTATTGTTTCATTGCATTGAAAATGAACAGCATGTCTTCAATTTTTCTATCATTTACCTGCAGTGCATTTGCCTTAAACCATGTACTGCATATGTCTACTACTGTTGCTGCACTAAGCTGTAGTTCCTCCAGGCTGCTACTTTGTGCAGTTGGTGTCATATCATCTGCACAGAGCACTTCTTCAATTCAATACTGTGAGCAGATCATTCATATATATAATTGAGAAGAAAGGTTCAAGAACTGAGTCCTGATGCAGTCTGCTATAGTGTAAACAATCTTATTCTTGACTGTCTATACACACATGCACAAGTACACACACAAATACACACACACACACACACACACACACACACACACACACACAGTGCTTCCTTTCACTGCTGTAAGCCAAGGGCATTCTCTCTCATCCCATCGTGGTGTAGATTTTTAATTAGTGTGTCATGGAAGACTGTGTCAAAGGCTTTATTTGAGTCATGTAGCATTGCAGAGCTGTCTTATTCTCATAGCACTTATATACTTTTACTATAATGCTTTCAACTGATTCAACAGCAGAGAGGTAAATGCATACTGATAGAAGGAATTACAGGAGTTGCTGCAATAAATCTGTAATGTGCTGGAGAAATTATAGCAATAATGGGTGTGTATAGGCCACCTAGGCATGTATGGATGTACTTTTCAAAAATCTATCTGACTTGCTGATATATAGACTGTATATTTTCTGGTTTAAATGGCCACGTAAACCCTATAATAACAGGGGATATAAATATAGACTTATTAACCAATAATATCAACAGCAAGAAGCTACACCTCCTACTCGATGAATTCAGTCTGACTCCACTTATCCCTGAGTTAACTCGAAAGATTGGCAATAGCAAAATGTGTCTTTGTAACATAATAACAAACTTGACCCATTTTTTTTCAGTACATCTGTTCTCAAACTAGCCACCTCTGATCACCATCTTTGTGCAATAAATAAGAAGGTATTTATTGCACAAAAACGTGTTATCAGAATAATGTCTGGGGCTCATCCAAGATCATCTTGTAGACAATTATTTAAAGAATTATGGATATTGCCAGTAGCTTCACAATATATATACAGCCTAATGAAATTTGTTGTTAGTAACTCAGATCACTTCAGAATTAATAGCACAGTCCATAGCTACAATACTAGGAGACAGGGTGACCTTAACTACCATTCATTGAATTTGACATTGGCACAAAAGGGGGTGAATTATACTGCCACAAAGATTTTTGGTCAATTGCCAAACAATATCAAAAGTCTGACAGACAACCAATCGGCATTCAAAAGTAAGTTAAGGGAATTCCTGAATGACAACTCCTTCTACTCCATAGATGAATTTTTAGACATAGGCCAAAGAAATACAGTAAGCATTAACAATTGTACCGTATATAAGACTAACAATGATTATTTGGGATAAATGAATCTTGTGTACTTTGACACGCTCCACATCATTACGAAAGAATAGTGTTCATGATCCATGGAACAAGTAATATAACTAACTAACTAACTAACTAACCATGGAACAAGTAATATAACTAACTAACTAATTAACTAACCATGCAGCAAAACTTCAATTGGAGGCAAATGAGGTGCCCTTTGTCACTAAAGAGAAACTATATATAAGCACAAAAACTATGTGTAATGATAATGATAACATCAATAGGCTGAGCTGCATGTTAGCACACATACCATGGTTTGAGAATGATAGCTTTTCCTAAGACAGCTTTTCTGCTGACTTCTATTACTGTTTTGGTGCCACATGCCCAGTTGTAGCCACTTAACTTAAACAAACTAAAAATTAAAACAATAGTATCTGGATAAATAATGATGTCATTGAAACAAGGGAAAGTTTAAAATTATTCCATAGTGCAATGTTGAATAATAGACAAAATCACAAACTAAAGGAGGCCTTCAAAACTTATCAAGAATACTATAAAGATTTATTAATACAGACCAGGAGCAACTATGTTACAAACAACTTGTTACTGCTGGTGTCTGGAAAGCGATAAACAATTTTAGAACAGGCAGAGACAAATCTTGTATGGGCTTTATTATTGACCCCAATGGGATGTTACTAAAAGATCAACTTGAAATTGCAAATATATTCAATGAACATTTTTCTTCAGTATGGGATGCTATCAGTGACAAACATAACACCCTAGAGCATAATTTTAAAAGCAGTCCATCTGAGATAGCATATATCTAGCCACCACAAACTGATAAGAAATAACTAACATAGTTCTGTCTCTAAAATCTTCCAGTTCTGCAGTGCATGATGGCCTCATAATTAAAAGTGTGTAGACAAAATGTCTCTGTACCTCTGTCTGTAGCAGTAAATAATGTAATAGAATTAGGTGACTCCCCAGACAGGCTAAAAATAGCTCAGGTAACACAAATCTTTAAAAAGGAAACAAACTCATAATTCAATACTACAGACCAATCTCAATACATCCCGTCTTTTCCAAAATAGTTGAAAAAGTCATATACAGCAGAATTAACAACTTTCTCCAGATGAATGACCTAATGTTTGGAAATAAAGATGGATTCTTAAAATGTAAATCAACAAACACAGCAGCTGCTCAGTTAATTGAAGAGATAATAAGTGGCATTGTGAACAAGCATACCTAGATCTTGAGAAAGCTCTTGGCTGTATGAAGGCCACAATGCTATTAGAAAAGCTATGGAACATTGGTGTCAGAGGCACTGCTCATGACCCAATAAAATCATACATGAGTAGCTGAAAGCAGATTGTACTGCTTAACGCTGGAAGTGGTGTTCACAAATCCAAAATCACTAATATAAAATGTGGAGTGCCCCAGAGCTCAGTACTGGGTCCTCTTTTTTTTTTCATTTATGTAATACCATAAGATATTACACTCAAAGTTCCAAAATAATCCTAAATGTGGATGATACATCCATTGTGTGTATAAAGGAATCAATTAACAAACTAGAGACCCACTCTAAAAATGTGACAAATGGAACTGTTCAGTACTTTAATGAAAGCCACTTAAATGTAAGCTGTAGTAAAACATCTCTCATGCAGTTTAACATCAGTAGTTTTAATGTTGAAATTAGACTATACATAGGCTAAAAACATAATCACATCTTCCCAATATGGATTTCGGAAAAATAGGTCCACCACACATGCTCTGTATGCATTTCTAGAAAAGTGCTCAAGTTTCGTTGACCATAAACAAACTGCTGTCAGTATATTTCTTGATCAGTCCAAGGTCTTCGATATGGTCGACCACAAGCTGCTGCTTATGAAACTCCATTAAGTATGGGATTACAGGTGTAGCCCACAATCGGTTCCATAGCTACCTTAGTCAAGGAAAGCAATATGTAGAAATAAGAAAATCAGAGACATTCGCGCACTGCAGATCAGATATACTACATACAGCAAATGGCGACCTTCAGGGATCTGTCTTTGGCCCTGTTCTTTTCATATTGTTCATAAATGATCTCCCAGAACACATACCAAATGCCAGCTCCTTTCTGTACACAGATGACACAAATATCCTGATAACCAGTAGATGTGACACATTGCAAGATGCAGTTAATGAAACTACTTGTCATTTACAATCATGGTTTGAGGCAAATAGACTACTCATAAATACTCAAAAAACTGTTAAGTATGAACTTCCGTACTAGACAAAATCTAACCTCCTTCAATGCAGTTATAGATATCGGCAAAGATGACATTACAAACAGGCAGGGCACCAAATTTCTTGAACTTACCATCAGTAACACACTAAATTGGAAACCACATATTGAGGCATTGTCACAAAAGCTTAGTAAAACCTGCTATCTATTACGAACATTAAAAGACACAGCCAGTGTAGATACCTTGAAGCTGGTGTACCATGCCCTGTTTGAGTCTGTCTTGAGCTATGGCAAAATCTTTCAGGGAAAGAGCTCAGATTCTCTCACAGTTTTCAAGTTACAAGTTATTTAAGAATAATGAAATGTAAAAAAAAAAAAAAAAAAAAAAAAAAAAAAAAAAAAAAAAAAAAAAAACTGAAAACTGTAAACCACTATTTCAACAGCTAAAAATCCTGCCACTGCCATACCTCTATATATTGAAACTAGCTTTTTTACAGTACAGCACTTGGACACCCTCGACAGAAATGCAGAGCGCCACACACAACACCAGAAACAAAACACAGTTACAAATTATAGCCCACAACACAAAATTAAATGCAAATGGGGTTAAATGTATGGGCATTAAAGTATACAACCACCTCCCAACAGACATAAAAACAAGCAAAAACCCAAAAATAATGAGAATTAAACTAAAGGAATTGCTACTAAATGACTGTTTCTATTCCGAACATGAATATCTTGAAACAAAATTTTAATTACTTGCAATAAGCTGTTTATTCAGTTGTAGATGTTTCTACTTAGTAAGATAATTTAATTATTGTATCTTATCAATATTCTGTCTGTATCTCATATATGTATTCTGCTATGTGCAGTATGCACCACCATTTTCTCTCATCACACACCACTTTTTTATATTTTGTCTATATATCCTATATGTATTCTGCTATGTGAGTTATGTACCACTACTGTCATCTCTCGTCATATATCATCTTAACATAATTTTTCAAATTGACTTGCCCTATATCACGATGTGCTTTGCTGTACAAATTGTATGATCTACAGGACCACTAAAATAAATGAAATCAAATCAAATTAGAAAAAAAGAGTTTAGTGTAAAATTCCTCAATTTAACAATTCAAAACAATCTAAAATGTACATATGTTGGCACTCTAGCATGTAAGGTGTCTAAGAAAATATTTAGAATTAACATAATTAGTAAGTTCTGCAAAGACACTGTTGCCCTAAAGACTGCATATCATGCTTTATTTTCCTCTGACCTAAATTACAGAATAGAAATTTGAAGAACAACAACCACAGCAAATCTAAATAAGTATTTTACTTTTCCTATATGGGGTATAAGAATCATCTGTGGAGCAAAAATGCTGCCAGAAACTGGTGTACTTACTGTAGTAAACATGTACATTCCAAAAGCCATATTACTTGTTAACAGGCTGCAGACCAACTAGAAGTAAAGAAACATTTTACATCAACAGGCACAGAACAACACTCGAGGATCCACAATATGTAGGTTTAAAGTTAGCTAATGCACTACCCACTAAAGTTATGACCCTACCCACAATGAAGCTTAAATTTCAGCTAAAGAAATTTGTGTTACAAAATCAATTTTACACATTAGAAGAATACCATACTTACACACAAAATAAGAAGTGCCTCAAAAATATATATAAATAGTTTTAAGTCAACCATTTTATTTGTAATTTAATCATTTTGTTAATCAATGATATATTCAGAAGAATATATAGTTGTGCTATGTATTAAGAATTGCTACCTGTTGTTATAATGTGCAATGAATCATTCAATGGTGAAAAAATTACTATTATTATTATTATTATTATTATTATTATTATTATTATTGTTATTATATGTCAGACCAAAACCTACCATGCAGAAATGAGTAAGTTATAATGCTGAAAATGTTGGCTAAACTACTTTTCATACAATACTTGCTTACTTAGATATTATTGAGGTAAGTGACATGAATCAGTAATTATCTCATAATATCACATTGCCCTTTTCATTAACAGGTTTAATTATAGAGATTTTCAAGGTTTCTAGGTAGACACCTTCATCTAACATCTTCTTTATGATATTTGTTAGTGGCACTGAAATTCTTTGTCTTACTTGTTGAATTACAAAGTTTAAGGTACTATAACAATCTTTGGTTCTTAAGTTGTTGAGTTTGTCTCTTAAATCATTGACTTGTCAACTAGTTACATTATTCCACCTAAAAGTACCATTTGACATATTGTCTAAAGTTGGCAGCAGTGCCTCAGCTTTGCACACATCTTCCCTTAAGTTGATACCTGAGGGGGGGTTAGTGAAAACTGAGTTTAATGTTGTTGTGGTCTTCAGTCCTGAGACTGATTTGATGCAGCTCTCCATGCTACTCTATCCTGTGCAAGCTTCTTCATCTCCCAGTATTTACTGCAACCTACATCCTTCTGAATCTGCTTAGTGTATTCATCTCTTGGTCTCCCTCTACGTTTGTACCATCCACACTGCCCTCCAATACTAAATTCGTGATCCCTCGATGCCTCAGAACATGTCCTACCAACCAGTCCCTTCTTCTGGTCAAGTTGTGCCACAAACTCCTCTTCTCCCCAATTCTATTCAATACCTCCTCATTAGTTATGTGATCTACCCATCTAATTTTCAGCATTCTTCTGTAGCACCACATTTCGAAACGTTCTGTTCTCTTCTTGTCCAAACTATTTATCGTCCATGTTTCACTTCCATACATGGCTACACTCCATACAAATACTTTCAGAAATGACTTCCTGATAGTTAAATCTATACTTGATGTTTACAAATTTCTCTTCTTCCTTGCCATTGACAGTCTACATTTTATATCCTCTCTGCTTTGACCATCATCAGTTATTTTTCTCCCCAAATAGCAAAACTCCTTTACTACTTTAAGTGTCTCATTTCCTAACCTAATTCCCTCAGCATCACCCGACTTAATTCGACTACATTCCATTATCCTTGTTTTGCTTTTGTTAATGTTCATCTTATATCCCCCTTTCAAGACACTGTCCATTCCGTTTAACTGCTCTTCCAAGTCCTTTGCTGTCTCTGACAGAATTACAATGTCATTGGCAAACCTCAAAGTTTTTATTTCTTCTCCATGGACTTTAATACCTACTCTGAATCTTTCTTTTGTTTACTTTATTGCTTGCTCAATATACAGATTGAATAACACCTGCTGGGAATGGAACAGCACTTGCTTTCCTTCAACAGATTACCTCTGTTTTAATGACCTCCTATGTTGATTTACACTTGTTTGGTGCAGTAAGAGTGCATTCTCACATTTAGCTAACTTGAGTACTGATTTATGATGTCTTTCTGCCATTATGTACATTTCCTAATAAGCCTTACTGTTTACTTGACATGTCACAGCACTGGAGCTTCAGGGTACTTATATTATTTAGTTGAGTTCTATACTAATTGTATAGTCTGTTAGCTTTAGTAGTGGTTTCTGTTCACAATGATTCATGTAATGTGCAGGACAAAGTTCATTAAAAGTTTCCATTAGCACTGTAGAGCAATTGGGGTGGCACGAACCATCTCATGGTTGGAGGAACCATACTTCTAGAGAACAGGATGGCATTCAGCTCTAAACCTGGGGCATGGCTGCAGTAGTGGGGTGTTAAGGAACCTGGATGGGATGTCTTCTGATAAAATAAGAGGGTAACAGTATAATACACTTACTCACCAACATACAGCATGGTGTTGTAGTGGATGGTGGTCATAATCTGGCATCCGCCCTGGTGAGTGGTGAATATTCTGATCTCACACTTATCAGAACCAAAATACATTAATATAGGGGTTCTGCATGGTAGCATATTAGGACCACTACTGTTCCTGATATACATCAATGACTTTTCCAATAGTGTTACATATGGTGAAAAAATTTTCTTCATTGATGACAACAATATTATATTCACTGAGAAAGAAAGAGAACTCTTTGCCGAGAAAGGAAGTTTATGATTGGTCAATAAACAATAAAGTGACATTGAACATAAAGGAAACTAATGCCATGAATTTTAGTTTGAAGAGGAAAAATGATAATGTTAAATTAATTGTAGATGGCACCTCTAAAGACTGTTTAACAAATGCAAAATTTCTAGGAATGAATATTGATTCCCAGTTGAAGAGGTGTGAACACGCAAAGGTACTTGTTAACAGAATGTCATCAGTATGTTAAGCCCTTAGAATCCTATCATCACTGTGTAACATGCTGGTTACATATTATTCATATTAGCTATGGTATTCTTTTTGGGGAATAAATGCACAAAATATGAACACAATTTTCAAACTCCAGAGAAGAGCCATAAGAATAATAACCAAAAATACTAGTTGAGCTCAATGTAAAGATCTGCTCAAAATACTGGGGATTTTAACTGCTCCATGTGAATACATTTACCAGTCAGTTGTACACATCAAAAATAACGTTGGTAATTACTGCACAAACAGCTCTGTCCATGAACATATAACAAGAGATATACTCAACTTACATTTACCAAGAAAAAATACATATGAAACTCAAAACAGCATATTCTGCCAACGAATAAAACCGTACAATAAATTACCAAAAGAGATTAAAGAAAATGCAAAAATACAGTTATTTAAAAAGGCAGCTAAAAAGTACCTGTTATCCAATACGTTTTGTACATTGAAGGATTACTTAGCTAAAACAGAGTAGATGTTTGATAAAATATTATACAAATAAATAATAATAGTAATTATTAGTATAAAATATTCAACATTCTACATAACACCTTCACTTTAAGTTTTTTTTTCCTTTCTAGAAATAATTACCCCCAAACTATGCATGGCACAATACTAACACCTCTTCCTCTTTCTGAGCTCAACATCTCACTCATTATAGAGGGATGCTGACTCAGTTTTTCAGGATAGCAAATGGGAAGTTGTGGTACAGAAAATGACCGAGAGATCACCAGTGTGTGTGTGTGTGTGTGTGTGTGTGTGTGTGTGTGTGTGTGTGTGTGTGTGTGTGTGTGTGTAGTGAGTGAAGTGTCATGAAACAATGTGTGTATAGTGTGTGCAATGACTGATAGTGAGATATGAGTGAACAGTGTGTCATTACATTATTTAATAAGCTATTTGTATTAAAAGTAATGTATTTCAGGATTAAATCTAATGATTGTCTCTAACTAGAAGTCTGTAAATACATGTGTATATGAATTATCTTATTTTTAATTGATATATGAATAAAGCTACTACTACTACTACTACTACTAATCTTTGTTGGAGCAATCAGCTCACAGAATATGCAGGTGGTGGCGAGGCAGTGTTCTGCTATCAGTAGCATGGCACCAATGAACTGCCAAGTCATGGCTCCAGTCATGGCAACAAACAGCTGTGGTGGCTTCCAGGAAGGACATCTGCACTGGGTGGCATAGGTGCAGGTCCCAGTGCAGGGTGTGCCAAGGCGTGCAGTCTAAACACATCAGCACTGTCAGTGGCTGCCAGCAGTTGCATATGACCACACAAGATGAACCAGCAGTAGAAGAGCTTGTCTGCACAAGACAGCTAGGCAAGCTCAAGCATGAACCAGGGACCCCCAAATTCAGGACCCACATTAGATGGGAGTGAGACAATAGGTGGCCCCTTTGTTGGAAGGCACCAATTGATTCCCAGCATCGTACACATGCAGACACAGCTGGGAGGCCCAAAGCCTAATGGAGACAGGGTCTAGCCATGGCAGTGAGATGTCCTGTTTCAGGATGATGGTTTCCCCTCATAGCTGGCTGCAGGCACTGAATGATAATGACTGGTTAAAATGGGCATTGCTTATGTGGGCTTGGTCTATTGTTGTACTGCCAGATTAGCGCTCCTTGTCACATAGGAGGGGGGAGGGAGGGGGGGAGGCCTAATGCTTGGGCTATGCCATGTTGTAGCCCTGTTCAGCATTACTCCAGCCTGGCTTTATAGTTCTGCTGTGTCAGTGATGCTCAGTTCTGTTGGCAGTGGAGTGATCTAGATATTTGGTAACTTTGCGTACAATATGGTCTCAGCAGTGACTCTTGCAGCATCAGCTCTAGCCATTCCTGCCAAAGTATCCCTCAATGGCTTGCAGACGCAATGCTCCTTGCATCAAATTGTGACGACATCTTTTGTAACTTCAGCCACAATACAGAGGCTTTGGTACAACAGCAGTTTCAAAATTTAGTTATTGACTCATTTGCTTCCATGACCTGCATGATTAGTTTATTTCAGTTTATTAAGTTTACTCTGCTTCTTAGGTGATTTAATTTGTGGTGAATAATGGTTCAGGTTAATTTTTCATTTTCAGCAGAATAGTTGTTTACTTTATTGTAGGAAAAGTATTCACAGTTGCAGATATGAACCACCTTTGGCTGTGTATTAGAATGACAACAATGAAAATGCTGTACTGGGACTCAAACACAGAACAAATTTTCATTGCTGGCATTCTGACATACAGTCAAAGTTTGTTCGTATTGATGACTGTTTATACATTTCCTGTATTTCTTGACAGCTGTAGTCACTGCAGTCCTGTACCTTTTGGACGCACACGTATGCCTGAAGGAACTTTGAATCATACTTGTTAATAACGCAGGCAATGTGATATTGTATTTATTCACCAATAACAGACCCTCAACTCTCAGTAAATATGCCCTTCATGGATGGGAATATGTTATGTGCAAGGGTAGGTTGTGACATGAAGATGTCGATATAGGAAAGTTTGGATCCAGCTGTGATTCATGCACAGATAGCCAGAGTGGTTAAGGTGACAGTTCACATAAAATGGTAAATCTGGGTTTGAGTACCAGTCTAGCACAAACTTTCATTGTTGTCATTCTAATATACAACGAAAGTGGCCGATATTAGCAACTATGAATACATTTCCTATTCTTCTTGAAAGGTGCAGTTGCAGCAGTGCCCGTTTCTTTGGACATGTATGCATATCTGGAGGAACATTGCATCATACTTCTTAATAACACAGGCACTGGGATTATGTGTTTATTTTATTATTTACAGATAGTTTTCATGACATGAGATACCTAGATTAATAGTACTGGACTGCATTTGCTTAATTGAAAGTTGCTTATTTTATGGGGTGTTCCAAAAAAGAATGACCCGATTTTTAATAGAATTATTTATTAGGAAGAAGGGCATAACACCAACAAGTTGCATACTAAATTACTCAGAAAAGACAGAAGTTCATATAAATCCATTGGCTACACACATGACATCTAGCCGATAGTAAAATTCATCCCAAAATGAGCATAAGGTGTCTTCTGCCACTGAAGCTACAGCAGCTGATATTCTGATGCTTAGTTCATCAATGTCACAAGGTAATGGAGGAACATAAACACATTGTTTAACATATTCCCACAGGAAGAAATCACATGGTGTTAAATCAGGGGATCTAGGAGGCCAAGAGTGTAAAGCCTGGTCTCATGGTCCTGTATGCCCTATCCAGCGTTGAGGTACATTGGCACTGAGGAAACAATGCACATTGTTGTGCAAGTGCAGTGGTGCTCCATCTTGCTGATAGACGAAATTGTCAGAGTCAAGTTGAGGGAATAACCAGTTCTGTAGCATTATAAGGTATGATTGCCTGTTATGGTTTCTTCATCAAAAATGTAGGGTCCACAAACCTTGCTTTGCAAAATAGCACAATAAACATTCACTTTTGGTTAATCACATTCCTGTTCAATTGTTTCATGAGGATTTTTGAGCACCCATATATGCACATTATGATGGTGAATCTTACCGCTAATATGGAAAGTTGCCTCATTGCTGAATATCAACTGTGACATAAAAGTGTCATCTTCCATGTCCTCTAGAATAGCATTGCTAAAGTCCACTCACTTCACTTTGTTAGTATCTCAAAGAGCTTGTACCAGTTGCAATTGGTATGGTTTGAGGGCTAAATAATGCCATAACACATGCCACACTGGCATGTACGGTAATGCAAGTTCTCAGCTAGTATAATGCTTAGACTTGTGGAGGCTCTGTTCAAATGCTCATTGGATATGTTCCACTGTTTTTTTTAGAAATGTGTGGCCATCCAGGGCTTTTGCCTTTACAGAGGCACCCTGTTTGTTCAAACTGTTTATACTACCATTGAACATTCTTTGGTGATGGTGGTTTAGCACAAAATCGAATATGAAATGCCCACTGAATTGCGATCACTGACTGAGTACAACTAAATTCAATAACACTACACACACCTTCTGTTGTGTGGATGCCATATTGCATGAGACTGGCAGCATGCTCCAGGTCAGTGTTCATGGCGACAACTAGCAGATTTTTTCTGAAACTCCAGACCATGCCAATTACATATAGCACTGTTTCAGTTACCTAGTGGCATTTGTCTCAATATTATTAAAAGTTAAAATCAAGTCATTCTTTTTGTGACACCCTGTATTATCCATGCATGCTGTAATCTTGTTGATGTATAGTTGACACAATAAAAACTGAATGATCTTAACAAATTTGATATCTTAACAAATTTGATAAACAGCATATTGTTCTACTTTAAAACCTTACATCTGCATTAAAATAAATGAAATTCCTGGGTGGAGCAATACATAAAATAGCAGGAAAGCAACCATTCATCTATAGTGGACCAATGCATGAAGCACAGAAACACAAAATAGAAAATGGCATTCACACTAACTTTCAAGCTCTAGCTCTTTTTCCAGCAATACCATACACTTTACACATACAGTCACACAGGCATCAAAATGCACAATCTTCAGACCATGGTAAGCCTAGTAACTAGTGCTACTGAATGCAGCTTTCTGTTGTATGTTTCTGTACTCCACATATCAACCTACTGTGAGTGACTGGTTGTCTTACCCTTATTTCATGTAATGTCAGTATTAATGTAACCAAATATTAACACGTTGCAGTTTATATCCATACAGAGTTTTATCTGTTTCTCTTGAATTTTCATTGTAATTTGGAGGATGACATAGAGGCACAGCTTCCCTTTTTTGTGTTTGTTGGCAGGGGGAGGGGCTAGTGGTGGGAGGGAGGGGGGTAAGACTGCTGCAGCTTCAGGCCACACAAAGGACATAATTTGTACCTTAAAGAATAATTTGTAACTTTGCAACTTAGTTTCAATCTTTTGTTAAGAAACCATCATGTTTTATATTTGTTCTGCACTAACTAGTTACCAGTTCATATCCATTTGGTACATTTAATTGTAATTCTTCAGTAGATAGCCACTGTTCACCAACTAGAAGCACACTACAGAAGCACACTCAGAAATAATATCCATTTGGTATATTTAATTTAATTCTTCAGTAGATAGCCACTGTTCATGAACAAGAAGCACACTACAGAAGCACACTCAGAAATAAAGTTGATGAACTACTAATTTGTATTGATGAAATGAAACCATCTAACCAAATTGACATAATCTGCCTCTCTGGACATCACATTCGCACTGTAAACTTTCCAACTAGGATCACTAAATCCTAAATCCAAGGAATACTGTAAAATATTAAAAAAGTAATTCAGACATCTAAACAAATGCACTACGAGTAGAAGATAGCAATGCTAGGGAACAAAATAAATACAATATGGGATATAGTGAAAGAGGAGACTGGTAGAACCAGAAAGGAACAGGAGCAAAAAGCATTAAGAGTAGATGACACTTAGTAACTATTACTGATAGAATGGGGTTGTCAAGATTACTTAATAATGCCCTTGAATATCTGAAACCAGCATTTACAAATAGCTTCAGGTACTTCAATATGTAACTCACTTCACCAAAAGAAATAACTTCCATAATAAAATCTTTAAAAACAGAGCATTCTGGTGGTTATGATGAAATATCAACAAAGTTGATTAAGGTGTGTTCTTGTGAGTTTAATACAATTCTAAGTTACTTGTGCAACCAGTCAATTATAACTGGGACATTTCCTGACTGGCTAAAATATGCAGATGTTAAGCCTCTATTCAAGAAAGGGGATAAAGAGAGACCATCAAACTACAGACTGATTTCACTTTTGCCAGCATTCTCAAAAATTTTAGAAAAAGTAATGTACAGACAGCTTCTCAACCATCTAAGCACAAATAACATATTATCAAGAATGCAGTTTGGATTTCTGAAGGGTTCTGATATCGAGAAGGCTATTTACACCTACAGTGAAAATGTACATAATTCATTAAATAACAAATTACAAGCAGCGGGTATTTTCTGTGATTTGTCAAAGGCAATTGATTGTGTGAACTACAACATCCTTTTAAATAAATTAGAATTCTATGGTGTCATGGGCAGTGCTGTGAACTGGTTCAAGTCATACCTCGCTAATAGGAAACAAAGGGAGTCAGTGCAAGGGACTAGTGAATGAAGTCATCAGTCATCATCAGAATGGGAAGAAATTACATGTGGTGTCCCACAAGGATCCATCTTAGGGCCATTGCTATTCATAAACACGAAACAAGAAATAGAGATGATTTTCACAGAGAGGCCCACAAAGGAGCACTATACCAAAAAAGTGTCAACTACCAGCCCAAAATACTTTTTAATGCATTGCCTGCTGCAATAAAGAAAATTAAAGAATGTCATAAATTCAAAGTAGATCTTAAACAATTTTTAATAAGAAACAGTTTTTACAACATTGAAGAATATCTAAATATGGGAAAGTAACATTATTTATATAAAGTGAAGTAAAATACTTGTATGTATTATGCAAATTTTTGTAACACATTAAATAACAGAAATTATATTGTAATTGTCTAATAGGGGAAAGTAAGATTATTTATATGAAGTGATGTAAAATATTTGGATTTATTATGCAAGTTTTTGCAACACATAAAATATCAGAAACTATATTGTAATTGACTACATCCATACAATGTATATTGTTAACGGATGAATAAAGAGATTGATTGATTGATTAATGATCTCTCATCAGTTACACTGCCAGAAGCAGAGTTCGTTTTGTTTGAAGATGACACAAGTATTGCAATAAATAGTATGTTGAGTGTAGTTCTAGAAAGATCTGCTAATGATATTTTCATGGATATTAATGAATGGTTTAAAGCCAACTCACTGATGAAGCCAACTCGCTGACATTAAACTTCGAAAAGACTCATTACATGCAATTCAGAACCTGTAAGAGGTTTCCACCCAGCATATGCATAAAGTATGATAAAGAGCAGCTAGAAGAGGTTGACAGTCTTAAATTCCTAGGATTTCAACTTGATAATGAATTCAGTCGGGGGGAGTGCATCACAGAACTGCAGAAATGTCTTAACAAACCTGTATTTGCAGTTCAAGTGTTTGCAGACATAGGTGACATAAAAATGAAAAAGCTTGCTTACTTTGCCTACTTTCATTCCATAATGTTATATGGTATAATATTTTGGAGTAACTCTTCAAGTCAAACAAAAGTTTTTAGAGTCCAAAAGCATGTAATACATATTATTTGTGGAGTAAATTCATGGATGTCCTGTAGAAACCTGTTCAAAGAACCTCCTTAATGAAATTTGTCCTAAATAATATGTCTCTTTTCCCAACAAACAGCTCAGTTCATACATACAATACCAGGAACAAAAATGATCTTCACAAGGACTTAAAAGCAATTACTTTAGTTCAAAAAGGGATCCACTACTCAGGAACACTCATCATCAATAATTTGCCAGCAAACATAAAAAATTTAGTTACAAATAAAGATAAGTTTAAAAGGAGCCTGAAATACTTACTAGTGGCTAACTCCTTCTACTCCACTGATGAATTTTTTAATAGAAACAAATTATGTATTGTATATACTCATACTATTGGGATTGTTATTTCAGCTTAAAAAAATGATGTATTGTATATACTCATACTGTTAGTACTGTTATTTCAGATTTCTTTTTCTTAAGAGAGAGAGAGAGAGAGAGAGAGAGAGAGAGAGAGAGAGAGAGAGAGAGAGAGAGACATGTTCCACATCCACGAGGATCTCCTCAGCAAGGATCTATGGAATGAAAAACTAATGTAATTGGCATTAAAGTACATCTCAGTATTGGATCACTTTATTCTACATTACGCAACATTACATATATTCACAGACAAACATCTAGTCCTTGTATGCATTCTATGGATTTTTAGAATGCCATGAGAAATTCTTCAAAGTCCCCACTTAATGCTGTGGCACTGCATTCATCTCTGATGTGTTGGATGGTCTGCTTAGGCATTTCACAGTCACATACTGGCAAAGACAGTAGCCCCATTTGAAGCACATCTTCCATGCCCAGTTCTTAGTTGGTTCAGAGTTGACCATATCTTGCCATGTAGATCAAACCCAGGAACTGCCTGAGTAATAGAAGGCATTAAATGGCAAGTTGTTCATGTTTTTGGAGCCATTCTCTTCTCCAGGATTTGATGTAAGCCACTGTGAGGCTGTCGAGAGCAAGAGAAGGATGTCTTGAATGAAGCCTTTTGATACTAAGATCAGGTATATTGATGTGTACTAGTAGTTTAGGGTATGCTTCAATCTTGTTGTATTCCCTGACCAAGGATGCTTCTCGTCATATTTTTGGGGGTGGTATATGACTCAGGACAGGTAGCCGTATGTTAGGTGTAGACCTACCAGTTCCTGAAATAATGGACATGGTGGTGTTAAAATCAACATCGATTTTGATCATATGACTACTGTTTAGCCATACTGGTGCACAGTACTCCACTACAGAGTATACCATGCTCAGTGCAGACTTCCTCAGAGTAGTTGCTGTTGATCCCCAGGTGGTTCTGCAGACTTTCTGGATGAGGTTGTTTCTTGTTCTCACCTTGGCAGCTGCTTTTGTAAGGTGTGCTTTAAATGACAAGGTTCTGTCTAATATGACCCCTAGGTACTTTGGCTCCTTGTTGTGGTTGAGGCATATGTCATCAAGGTATATTTCCAGAGCTCTGTTGGCTTCTCTGTTATTGAGGTGGAAGCAAGTTACTTCTGTCTAAGCCTCCATCTAGGGTAGTATGCTGCCAGGGCAGATAGATCGGATGTCATTGTTTCCTCCATTGTATCAAAACCAGTGTGCATTGTTGCAGTGACCCAGTCATCAGTATAGCCAAATTTCCTACAAGCTGTTTCTGGCATGTCAGCAAAGTATAGGCTGAGAAGCAGTGGGGCTAATACCAAGCCTTGAGGTAAGCCATTTTGAAGGAATTTCTGGCTACTGACTTTGTTTCCCATGATGACCTGGAATTCTATGTTACCAGTCATGTTACAAATAAGCTTTGTCACTTTTGACAGGGAATTATTTTCATCAGTTCATAGAGTAGGCCCTGTCTCCAGATGGTATCATAGGCTGCTGACAAGTCAATGAAGGCCACAGATGTTTTCAACTTCTTTTGGAATCCCGCTTCAATATCTGTTGTGAGGAACAGGACTTGGTCTGCACAGCTTTGGTTGGTATGAAAACTGGCTTGTTCTACTGAGATGGCCGTGAGTATTGCTTGACCAATCCTGTTAAGTAGTACTCATTCCAGAAGTTTGTACACCATGCTAAGCAGTGCTATGGGCTGGTAGTTTTGTGCAAGATTTCCCAGTTTACCTGTCTTTAGGTGGGCAATTATCTTGGCACATTTAAGTTCTTGGGGTATGTTTCCTGTCTACAGTAGTGATGTAAACAACTTTGCTAACCATATTTTTGTTTATTTTACAGACTTCATAAGAAATTCTGGGAGGATGTCATCTGAGCCGGGGGCTTTACTAGCTTTTGTGTCCTTTATTACTGCCAAGATCTCTTCAGGAGTGATGTCACATGAATATTTAATGTCAACAGTGGCTGTTGCTTTTAGCTTTCTAAGTTCACATTTAATGCATATTGTTGTCTCTTGGTGGTTTACTCCTTTAGATGTTTCAACAATATGCAAAGCAATTTTGTTAGGTGTTGTGGGGTTTTCTTCTTGAATGATACGGCTGGTTCCTCCTAATTTTTGAAGCAGGGACCATGCTTTTCTGCTTGATACTTTAAAGTCCATAGCCTGAGTAGTTTCCATTCACTTCTGTCATTGTGCAGTGTCAAGGCTGTGTATGAGTTCATCTGCTATTTCTCTGTCACCCCTGCTTTGGTAGTCATTATACAGTTCCTCACATTTCTCATCCCAGCCTTGAATGTATTCTTTGTGGTATCCTCTAGGTATGTGCTTTTTTGCTGTGCTGATGACTGCTCCCACAAATATTTTATAGCTATCAGCAGACGGACAGATCCATCCCAGGCATTTATCGAGGTCTTCATAGTAGGCTTTCCAATCCGCTTTTTGTAGGTTCTATCTGGGTCAAGGAGTTGAGGTTATCAATAGAATACTTGTGCTGATTTCTACTATGGTTGGATGGTGTTGACTGTGAGGGAAATCTGGCAAAACATTTTGGTTTATGTTGACCAGATGGTGATTCTCATCAGCTGTGACAAAGCATAGGTCTGAGTCATACTCTCATTTCCAAGCTGCTGATCTGAAGGAACCACAATCTTTAGCATCAAAAATGAATTGGATGTTCTTTTCTTCTCACCAGTTTGCTAAGGCTTCACCATTTGTATAAGTTGTTCTGTATCACCATTGCATGTGGTGGCTGTTAAAGTCCCCTACAAAGACCACGGGATGGCGTTGTGATTGAGGACATCTGCTGGCCGTGCAGATCCTGGTGATTTATAAATGTTACTTATGATCAGTTCACCTATTTTGATTGTCACAGAGTGGATATTGTCATTTGTGGAAGTGACAGCAGGTGAGCGTTCTCTATTACGTTTTTGACGTATGTGGCTACTCCATGGTCATGGTGGTATGTTGCACCAATGATATTGTGTCCTGATATTTATCCTCTGGAGCACAGTTGATCTTCATGATATGTGTGGGTTTCCTGTAGGGCAACCACATCAATTGTGTGCTCAGTCAGCAACTTTTGAAGAATTTGGCATTTGCTTTTACTAATGCCCTCAATGTTCAATTGGCATATTTTGATGTGATTATGAGTCATTTCCTCTCAGTTATGTACTTATCAAGTAGCCAGGAGATCTAGAAAGATTGTCTGGCTGCCAGGTTTGTTGCCTTCTTAGTGCCACCCACAGGTCACGTGTGGAGCAAATTTCAGGTTTACACCCAAGGATGTGAAGCAACAAGTCTTTCTTGCAATAAATTGGTGTTAATCTGTATACTTACAGATTGTCTGAACTATAGACTGAAGCTCAGTGTAGTAATTGATGTTGGTCTAAATAATTTTCATCCACATACTCCAATGTGTTAGATGTGGACCAATTCAGTCTCAATAATGAACTAGTACCTTCCTCCAGTTTTTTTTAACTGTCAGTTTTATTATATGGCGGTGGTGTCACATGTTTGGAATGTTGTTCATCTGTGTTTTTTCCACATAACTGAATACGTTTAAGATTTTCTGTTTTTCCCTTTTTTGACTCTGATGGAAGCCAGGTCATGTATGGAATTCCCTGTTTAGACTACCTACTTTTATAGGTATTAGGTTTCTGTATTTTCAGCAGATTCTTTCCCAATCTCTATTAAATTTGACTATTTCTATGTTTACAAAGGACCAGCTAGGAAGTTCAAATTATTCGAGTGTATGCTTTTCAGCAGATTCTTTCCCAATCTCTATTAAATTTGACTATTTCTATGTTTACAAAGGACCAGCTAGGAAGTTCAAATTATTCGAGTGTATGATCTGTTTCATTGGTATGGTCAAGTTGCAAAGGTCTATAGTCTGATCTACAAATGATGGCAGTTTGTACAGCTCGAGACATTGGCAGAGTTTGGATTGTTGCTGGTTCCAAGTGATAGTCGCAGTAAGCTCTGCTCTGCTCTGCACTTGAAGAAAGTGTATATACTGCAAATTATGTCTCACATTTGTATGTGCAAAATTTGTCACTTAACTCCGCCATCAGGAATGATAACTCACAACAAATGGAATAAAAATTCACTAAATAACTCGGTATAATCACATTTTGGTTATGACATTCATAGCAGAGCACTTAGAATATTAATGAACACTCATTGGCTGTTAGAGAATGCGTGATGTAGATGCGCAAAACAAGCTTACTCTCAACTGTCATCATTTGTGACTCCAAATATAGTTATTTTGTTGTCTTGTTCTGGCATGGTACTGTGACCATGATATGCACTATTGGGTCCAAAAAGAGAATAGCTTTTGTCAATGAAACATATAACTGAGGAATTATACTGAGACATCATTGCAAAAGCCTATACTTTCCAGAAGAGTTTTGTGCAAAATTGTTTGCTTTGTGCTTTGGTGTCTTGATTTCATCATTCTCATTCATCTTTTTCTAATTTTTCTGTGGCTTTACAGTTCATTGTGAACCTTTGCATCTTTGATAATTCTCCATCAGTTACCACTATTTAGCAATTGAACTTTCCATCTCCTACAGCCCATTTTCTCTCATTATTCCATCAGGTTGTAGGTTGACCTTATCCTCTTTGGCCTCCTAAAATTCCATCTCATATCCTTTTAATTACTTCTGTATCACTCATCCATATCATGTGCCCTGCCCATCTCAATCTCACTCATCATCATCATCATCATTTAAGACTGATTATGCCTTTCAGCGTTCAGTCTGGAGCATAGCCCCCTTATGAAATTTCTCCATGATCCCCTATTCAGTGCTAACATTGGTGCCTCTTCTAATGTTAAACCTATTACTTCAAAATCATTCTTAACCGAATCCAGGTACCTTCTCCTTAGTCTGCCCCGACTCCTCCTACCCTCTACTGCTGAACCCATGAGTCTCTTGGGTAACCTTGCTCCTCGCATGCGTGTAACATGACCCCACCATCTAAGCCTGTTCGCCCTGACTGCTACATCTATAGAGTTCATTCCCAGTTTTCTCTTATTTCCTTATTGTGGACACCCTCCTGCCATTGTTCCCATCTACTAGTACCTGCAATCATCCTAGCTACTTTCATATCCATAACCTCAACCTTGTTGATAAGGCAACCTGAATCCACCCAGCTTTTGCTCCCATACAACAAAGTTAGTCGAAAGATTGCACGGTGCACAGATAACTTAGTCTTGGTACTGACTTCCTTCTTGCAGAAGAGAGTAGATCATAGCTGAGCGTTCACTGCATTAGCTTTGCTACACCTCGCTTCCAGTTCTTTCACTATGTTGCCATCCTGTTAGAATATGCATCCTAAGTACTTGAAACTGTCCACCTGTTCTAACTTTGTTCCTCCTATTTGGCACTCAATCCTTTTATATTTCTTTCCCACTGACATTACTTTCGTTTTGGAGATGCTAATCTTCATACCATAGTCTTTACATTTCTGATCTAGCTCTGAAATATTACTTTGCAAACTTTCAACCGAATCTGCCATCACAACTGTCATCCACATATGCAAGACTGTTTATTTTGTGTTCACATATCTTAATCTCACCCAGCCAGTCTATTGTTTTCAACATATGATCCATAAATAATATGAACAACAGTGGAGACAGGTTGCAGCCTTGTCTTACCCCTGAAACTACTCTGAACCATGAACTCAATTTACCGTCAACTCTAACTGCTGCCTGACTATCCATGTAAAGACCTTTAATTGCTTGCAAAAGTTTGCCTCCTATTCCATAATCTCGTAGAACAGACAATAACTTCCTCCTAGGAACCCAGTCATATGCCTTTTCTAGATCTATAAAGCATAGATACAATTCCCTGTTCCACTCATAACACTTCTCCATTATTTGCTGTAAGCTAAAGATCTGTTCCTGACAACCTCTAAGAGGCCTAAACCCACACTGATTTTCATCCAATTGGTCTTCAACTAATACTCGCACTTTCCTTTCAACAGTACCTGAGAAGATTTTACCCACAACACTGATTAAAGAGAAACTTCTGTAGTTGTTACAATCTTTTCTGTTTCCATGTTTAAAGATTGGTGTGATTACTGCTTTTGTCCAGTCTGATGGAACCTGTCCCGACTCCCAGGCCATTTCAGTTATCCTGTGTAGCCATGTAAGACCTGTCATTACGCTGTATTTGATGAGTTCCAACTTAATTTCATCCACCCCAGCTGCTTTATTGCACTGCAACCTATTAACCATTTTCTACACTTCCTCAAATGTGATTCTATATCCATCATCATTCCTATCCCATTCTACCTCGAAATCTGAAACATTACTGATCGTATTTTCACCTACATTGAGCAACTCTACAAAATATTCCCTCCATCTGCCCAAGGAATCCACAGGATTCACCAGCAGTTTTCCTGACCTGTCCAAAATACTTGTCATTTACTTCTTACCTCCCTTTCAAAGATTGCTAATTACACTCCAGAATGGTTTTCCAGCAGCTTGAGCCATAGTTTCAACCTGTTTCCAAAGTCTTCCCAAGATTTCTTCTTGGATGCTGCAATTATCTGTTTGGCTTTGTTTCTTCCTTCAACATAACTTTCTCTGTCTACCTGAGTTCTAGTATGTAGCCATTTTTGATACGCCTTCTTTTTCCTATTACAAGCTGCCTTGACTGTGTCATTCCACCAAGCTGTTTGCTTCATCCTACTTTTACACACTACTGTTCCAAGACATTCTTTAGCCACTTCTAGTAATGTGTCCCTGTACCTTGTCCATTCCTTTTCCAATGACTGTAATTGACTACATTCAACTAAATGGTACCTTTCTGAGATCACTGTTATGTATTTGTGCCTGATTTCCTTATCCTGTAGTTTCTCCACTCTTATCCTCCTACATATGGACCTGACCTACTGCACTTTCGGCCTCACTATCCCAATTTAATTGCAGATTAAATAATGATCAGTGTCATCAAAGAATCCCCGGAATACATGTGTGTCCCTAACAGCCTTCTTGAATTCCTGATCTGTTATTATATATGACAGATCTGGTTCCCCTGCCTTCCCAAGTATACCGGTGAATGTTCTTATGTTTAAAAAAGGAGTTTATGATTACTAAGCCCATACTGGCACAGAAATCCAAGAGTTGTTTCCCATTCCTGTTGGCCTCCATGTTGTTGTTGTTGTGGTCTTCAGTCATGAGACTGGTTTGATGCAGCTCTCCATGCTACTCTATCTTGTGCAAGCTTCTTCATCTCCCAGTACCTACTGCAACCTACATCCTTCTGAATCTGCTTAGTGTAGTCATGTCTTGGTCTCCCTCTACGACTTTTACCCTCCAATGCTAAATTTGTGATCTCTTGATGCCTCAGAACATGTCCTACCAACTGGTCCCTTCTTCTGGTCAAGTTGTGCCACAAACTCCACTTCTCCCCAATTCTATTCAATATCTCCTCATTAGTTATGTGATCTACCCATCTAATCTTCAGCATTCTTCTGTAGCGCCACATTTCGAAAGCCTCTATTCTCTTCTTGTCCAAACTATTTATCATCCATGTTTCACTTCCATACATAGCTACACTCCATACAAATACTTTCAGAAATGACTTCCTGACACTTAAATCTATACTCGATTTTAACAAATTTCTCTTCTTCAGAAACGCTTTCCTTGCCATTGCTAGTCTACATTTTATATCGTCTCTACTTCGACCATCATCAGTTATTTTTCTCCCCAAATAGCAAAACTCCTTTACTACTTTAAGTGTCTCATTTCCTAATCTAATTCCCTCAGCATCATCCGACTTAATTCGACTACATTCCATTATCCTCGTTTTGCTTTTGTTGATGTGCATCTTATATCCTCCATTCAAGACACTATCCATTCCATTCAACTGCTCTTCCAAGTCCTCCATATCCTCTTTAAATTTACCCATAACCTTTTCATACACTTCTGTTCGATTTCCAATCCTGGCATTAAAATCACCCATGAGCAGAACACTGTCCTTGTCCTTTACTCTAACAACTACATCACTGAGTGCCTCATAAAAACTATCCATCTTATCTTGATCTGTCTCTTCACAAAGCTAATATACTGACACGATCCTAATTTTCTTGCTAGACACTGTCAAATCTATCCACATCAGTCGTTCATTTACATACCGTATTGCAACTACGCTGGGTTCCATTTCTTTCCTGGTGTAAAGCCCTACACCCCATTGTGCTATTCCTGCTTTGACTCCTGTCAGGTAGACCTTGTATTCTCCCACTTCCTCTTCTTTCTCACCCCTTACCCGAATGTCACTAACAGCTAAAACGTCCAGCCCCATCTTACCTGCAGCCTCTGCCAGCTCTACCTTCTTCCCAGAGTAGCCCCCATTGATATTAATAGCTCCCCATCTCATTACCATTTGTTTGCCAAGTCATATCTTAGGAGTCCCTGGTTTGTCAGTTAGAGGTGGGACTCCAAATGTCTGAGAGATTTTGCTCTGATTATTGCCGCATCATATTTAAAGTACCAGGGAAGCAGGTTGCTAGCCTTACTTGCCCCGAGTCCCATTGGGTTTTACCCCTAACTGCTGAGGGACTAAACCAGTGGATTTGGTAGTCTTTGCCGTATGAGCACAAAGGTGACCACAACTCCGAATGTGTCCGAGATGCCCAGCCTTATTCCAAAATAACTGGTATCCTGACTGTGGGGACCACTTACTTGGCCACTCATACATTACCCATGGTTCATGAACTAGGACGTGACTACAGGAACTCATACCATGAACCACCTCTCACTGAGTGCACTATTTTTCTAATATGGGAATCTTTGTTTATTGTGAGCACCTCATGACTGTACTTTCTCTTCCATCTTCCTCTTCTTCTTTGGAGTATCTTTCTCTCAAAAGATGACCAAGTTTCCGAAGCATATATCTATAGACCTGCTTCATTGTAACTATGTAAGAGCCAAACGAATTTACAGAAAGCAAGAGGAGGAGGCAAAAATGAGATACAATGACAGGTTCATTAAAGAGGCTCAGAATCCATGCAAAGCAGTTTGGAATCTGGTAAACAAGTGCAGAAAAAAGCCCACCTCAGCCTTAAATTCCGGTAGCCCTGACGCCTTCAATCAGTACTTTGTTAGGATAGTGAAAGATACTATTAATAAAATACCTGACTCAGGCTTAGTCCCCACAACTCACATGAGAAACATAACCAGTAGCACTTTTGAAAACTGAAAGGAAGTGCACCCTAAGGATATTGTGAAAATAGTTAAGTCATACAAGAACTCAGAGAGTGAAGATATCTATGGTATCAATTTCTATCATTCCTATTGTAGCTAAAGTTATGGAGTCTGTTATGAAATTCCTGTTACAGAATTATTTTGAAGTAAATAAGCTCTTCCAGGACACACAGCATGGTTTTTGCAAGGGAAAGTCAACATTTACGGCAGCACAACACTTAACCAGAAAAATAAGGCAAGGATTCGAAGACAGAGAAAGTGTGGCATTGACACTCTGTGATCTTAGCAAGGCATTTGACTGCATTTCCCACAAGATACTGCACAATAAATTGAAGTGTTATGGTGTCAGAGGTGATGTTCTGGCAACTTTTCAGTCTTATCTGGAAAACTGGAGACAAGTGGTATCAGTTCGTGGAGAAACATCACAAGAACAAAAGCTGGAACATGGAGTACCCAAAGGGTCCATCATAGGGCCTCTCCTGTTCCTTATTTATGTCAGTGACATGGATTATAACAACAATATGTTACAGTTTGCTGATGACACCACCCTTTTTGGCAAAGGAAGAACTGCTGCAGAATCACTCCAAGAAACATATGTACTCTTCAAAACATTAAAGAATGGTTCATCAAAAATAAAATGAAAATGAGTGAAGAAAAAACACAACATCTGATATGCACCCTTAACAACATCGGATGCTATGATAATATGGAGTCTGTCAAACTGTTGGATTTCATGATAGGCAGGAAACTAACAATGAACGGACACATAATGTATGTGTGCTCCAAGCTCTCCCATATAATATACTTTTTGAGGAGGTTAAAAGGTGTATTGAGTGACCAATATCTCATAACAGTATAGTATGCCCTTTTCCATAGCCACATAAATTATGGCCTACTGTTATGGGGACATTCTGCAGGTTGTAAGGATGTACTAATTCTACAGAAAAAAGCTCTCAGAATAATCACATCAAGTAAATGACAGGAGCACTGCAGGCCTATATTCACTCAGTTAGGAATTATGACAGTCTTCAGCCAGTATGTGTTTTTATGTCTCATCAGTGTGAAAGAAAACCAAGGAGTCTTCAGCATGAGGCAAGATATACACAGTCACAATACCCGTAATGAGAGGAGCATTGAAATACCCAGGTGTCGACTGACGGGAATGCAAGACAGCTTTCTAGTGGTTGCTCTAAAGATGTTCAACTCACTGCCTCCAGAAGTGCAATCACTGCTGCTAGAAACATTGAGAAGGAGAGTAGCACAGGACCTGAAAGAATGCCCATTGTACTCCATTGATGAATTCTTTAATAATGACCAATGTGAATGGACAAACAAATATTGTTTCTATTAAGTATAAATGACTTAATTTTGTGAATTTTTTTAAAATGTGTACCAGTATACATAATTAATCTTGATGCAGTCTGTCCAGTCATGGCTGGTAAATGACACAGATATAGTAATAAAAAGTAATAAATTGGGCTTACAATAAGTGTTTTATAAATCATTAATTTGGTAACATGAGTTAAATGTATTGAGGAAAACGACTTTTTTTTAATGCAAAATAGGCTCTGTTGGCTACCATTGATCTCTGCTTCATGTTATAAGAGGTATTATTTGAATGGTTGACTTTTGATCCCAGATATTTGAACTGATCACCTCTCTCAAAAGTCAGAAAGTCACCCACTCTTACTGAGAGTGTAATGTTCTCTTTGCATGCTTTCTCAGTAGGCATATATTTTATTTACCATTAGTTGATATTTAGCCCCTTATTCTTACTGGGCTGTTCAAGTGTGACAAATGTCTCCTCCTTTGCCTTCCTAGGTCTTGCAACTTCATCTCTGTAACTGGCATAAGCTAGTATCTGAACTGCCCTACAAAAGATGATTCCCCTGCAGAGCAGGTTTGCACATTTCATAACCTTCTCCAAGGCAACATTACAAAGGAGATACACTGGCCCATATCCCTGCTTTACACCCTATATCTTGTGGATTAGGCACCATTCCTCCCATTCTTATACTACTATGTATCTTATTCACTATAATTCTCAAAAGCCAGGGCAGTTTTGCAGGTACTCTTACTTCCATAAAGGCATGATACAATCATTCTCTACCTACACTATCATATACTGAACAGTGTAGGAAAAGACATATTGCTACTTACCATAACGAAGACATGTCAAGTTGCAGACACTCACATACAGCTTTCAGCCACAGCCTTTGCAGTAAAAGACACACACACACACACACACACACACACACACACACACACACACACACACACACACACACACACACACACACATGACCACCAACTCCAGCATCCTGGGCTGGTATGAATTCCGATCCGAGATGCTGGAGTTGGTGGTCAAGTGTGCATGAGGTGTACTTGCTTTTGTGTGTGTGTGTGTGTGTGTGTGTGTGTGTGTGTGTGTGTGTGTGTGAATGGTGTATGTGTGTGTCTTTTTTATTGATGAAGGCTGTGGCTGAAAGCTGTATGTGAGTGTCTTTTAATTGTGCCTGTCTGCAACTTGATTTTTCTTCTTCATGGTAAGTAGCAATCTGTCTTTTCCTACGTAGTTGATATTCCTTTTTTCCATTGTTTGCTACATGGGAACAGTGAGAAACTCACAATTATGTTTTAGCATATTGTGAATAAGATGACCTTGTTCCATTATCATTGATTGTGCTATGTTTGCTGGCGTAAATATCTATTTCCTTCTCACTTGAACATATAGATCACCAGCCACAATTTTTTATGTCATGGATTGGGCAGTTATCATATGTTATTTCCAGGAGCTAATAAAATAAGTCCCTTCTTTCTTCCTCAGGTTCCATGTTTGATGCATGAGTACTGACATGGAATAATTGAGAAATTTCCCCTTTATCCAGGGTGTTGAGAGGCTAGGATAGATGAACATGAAATTAGTTACAAGGTACTTACACCATCAGTGGACTACAAATCTTGTTCCAAAACCATGCTTGTTCACAGTGCTACTACAGAACAAGCTAGTTTCTCACTTGTCTAGAATTCTGTTTTCAGTCCACCTTACTTCTTGGAGAGCTATAACACTTCGTTTCTGCTGTGTTGTTTGATCTAGTAGCATCCTCAGGCCTCCTGGGCAATGCAGAAACATCACATTCCACATTCCAAAATATTAATCTGAGTTGTGCTTTATATTTCTACACTTTCTTCTATTATTTGTGTGTCCATTCCAGACTCCAAAACACAAATCTGATTTGTGCTTTATATCTCTACCCTCTCTTCCATGATTTGTTTGTCCATTATCATTGTGCACTCCCTGGCAATGTTTGTCACCAGTGATAGGTCCAGCTTCCTTTTGCTGAAGTTTTACAAGTGAGTAATTTTTAAGTTATGCTTATCAGCCTTACTTACAAGCACTTCCAGAGGACAGATAACTTTTAACCAGGATTTTCTTTGGTTTGTTGGTTGATTTGAGAGAGGCAACCAAACAGCGAGGTCATCAGTCCCATTGGATTAAGGAAGGATGGGGAAGGAAGTCGACCACACCCTTTCAAAGGAATCATTCTGGCATTTGCCTGAAGCAATTTAGGGAAATAAGGGAAAACCTGAATTAGGATGGGCAGTCACAGGTTTGAAGTGCCATGCTCCCAAGTAAAAGTCCAATGTGCTAACCATAGCATCATCTCAATCAGTAGGTTTTTATTTCCATAGCCCATTAGCCATCAGTTTTCAGTATTCCTGTTAGGCCTTCACATCTACTGAAAAGCTGCTGGAGCACTTGTAGTCCCCAATATATATTGCCACATCAGGCAGTTCCCTACCTTGTGCCATTGCTCATCTCCAACAATGTGGACAAGAGGTTGCACTTATGGGAAGCGATTTCATGGTTATAATACTCTTCTGTTTTTCTTATTTCAAAGAGTTCAATGAGTAAGACCAAGAAGTCTCTGCTTGACTGATTACAATCTTTATCAATAATGATTATTTTGCTATCTGATAAGTTTGAATGATTTTATAGGCAGTTTTTAGTCAGATTAGTAAAAAGTGAGAACCATTACCTATTACAGTTATCATGTTGATCTATAAGAATCATCTTATTTACTTTTTAGAGTTTGCTTAAGTGACAAACTGAAGAGTGCCGAGTTAACTGTACAGCATTCGGTTTAGATTAATTGACAATGGTGTGTAATATTATACAAGTGTCATGCATAACTGAACACTTTGTTCTTTGTTTCTTTATAAAGTACAAATGCAGGAACGATGTAGATTCATATGGATGGAGAAGTCTAGATGAGACCTTTTTCCAGCAGTGTATATCAAATGGCTATTAACGATTGTAGTAATGAATATTGGGCATACCAGTTATAGTATTTAATAAGAAGTTTACAATTTTATACTTTAGTACAATATTAAACTTAATATAAAAAATATAAATTATCCAAATTTAACAATTATTTGACGTATATATTGAGGGCGGGCTGGAGTGAGAAGTTTTTTGTAAACAGTAATAAATTATGTTACCTGTGCATACTTTCAGTGATCATATTGTTTTGTCATCTTAGTCTTAGGGTTTTATATATTTACCGTAAAAACCTCGTATTCATTTGTGGAAATTAACAATATATGTAGTAGGATCTATAGGCTTCTCATAACAGTTTGCAGAATTTAAGAGATGTTATATTCTTTAAAAAGGATCCATATTTTTTGCATTTTATTCCCTACCT
Organism: Schistocerca gregaria; assembly: GCF_023897955.1. Classification (NCBI taxonomy): domain Eukaryota; kingdom Metazoa; phylum Arthropoda; class Insecta; order Orthoptera; family Acrididae; genus Schistocerca; species Schistocerca gregaria. Next base: position 373,578,971 of record NC_064927.1, read on the forward strand.
GAGTCGTAAAGATAACAGAGTAGTGTGAAATAGCTTTGTCTCTAAGACGACGAAAGTAGTTCACACGATATTTTAAAACTGGCTGACGTTTGTTCTTGAAATCTCGATTTGAATAGTGCGGGCAAGCTCCTATTGGCGCGGCGTTGGCAGGCGGATCACTAGCTATATGCGGTGCTACGAGCTACGTGATTGGCCCCATGTGAAATCACTTGTGATTCGTGGATGCACTGTGTTATGTTGGTTTGTGTGCTGATGGATGGTGCTGCGGGTTTGTGCGTGTTCCTTGTGTCGGTCCGGGTGTGTATGAGATTTGGAAGTATAGTTTTTTTACACTTGCGCTGAATGCGATCTCAGTATTTCTGTAAGTAATTGCCTTTGCGTGTGTTTTTTTGTTAATATTAAATATTAGTACCAATCGGTACATCTTCGGTGCATCAAATCAGTGGTATAATAATATCTTGTTCCTCCTCTTAATACCGGCATTTATGTTATTTTGCCTTTCATCTATCAAAACATTTGGCTGAATATTTAGGTACATGAGTATCTCACATGAAAACAGTTGTTTCTGGACTTTCATACAGCATCCATTAAGTAATGGACCTCGTTTGAATTGTGGCCATGTCGGAGGCTTGTCAAACGAGTTCGCCAACAGGCAATTTTAACTTCCTTTCTACTTTTGTATCCCTTTGTTTGTGGGCAAGTGTACGAATTACTTGCTTTTTAATTTGCCTTAGTCAGAAGCATTATACAAAAGTTTAGAAATAGTGCATAAAATACATAAAACACATTTAAGTCCAGTCGGCATTTTAATAAGAGCTGCTATGTGTTACAGAACTGCTTTAAAGGTATTGTTTTCTTCGTCTCTTAAAAAGATAAACGTAGAGACTCGTAACAACAGTCGTGGCCACTGATATTTCTGGAAATTTTTATGAGTAAGCCTGCTATGGATGACGTTCTGTAGTGCACAATATTTTACGAATTATAGTTATCAGATGAAAGATTGCTCTAGCTCTTGCTTGTTCTGCTTTTAGTACTAACAATATTTTACATTAAACCTTTGTTATGTGACTACTAATGGCGCTACATTTCAGGCAGAATTCACGCAGAATTAAAGATTTAGTGGCGTTATTTCCAAGTAGTAGTGGATAATATTTGTTACGTCGTTAAGAAATAGCGGATTATGAAAAAGAGAACAAAACGGTACCCTATGTCATTGGGACTGCTGACTTCGTGCCATTGACAAATTTTAGTGTTCCCGTTGCGGATTACGGGTTTTATTGAGTGTGTAACAGTGTTTGTCAGTAATGAAGTTAAGAAAATCGGTGTGGGCATTTCGCTTGTAACGTAATCAATACGGAAACGGCGTAGTTTGTTTAGTCATTGTTTCCGTGCTTCCAAATTCAAAACCAGTAACAAAGATTTCCTAATTCTCTAAATAGAGTTTTAACAGAATCGTGTGACAGTGATTCTATAGTACTGTCTTTCCTGCTCCGTGATTGAATTTGTGACACAATGGAAATATTGCATCATTCAGGGCCTTTCTGCTTTCCTGTATTGTGTTAGTGCTTAGTAGCTATGATGATTAGGGTTTTGAAATACATACATAGTTTGGCCTAAATTTTGCACTAGTTCTGTAGTATTTACAGCTTTCCTCAGAGTTTTTGTTAGGCCTAGTGAATGTATGTTGGACAATTTGTAAATTGTTCGGAAACACTGTCCACATTGTGAACGTTAGGTCTAATCATGACAAGGTGGCATCTAGCTAAATTGTCCAGAAATGTGCTACACATTGGGAGTATTAACCCTGATAAGGCGGCATCAGGAAGTATTCATATTTTAGTGGTAGGCCATACTGTTTTCCCCTGTATTTAACTCGTGGAAATCACGAAGTATGCTTTGATCTTTCGTGTGATACTCATATGGTGAGTATCGATATTCATTAGCTCAGCAGTGCCGGCGCCCCCCTCCCCCCCCCCCATATGGTTTATCTTCATCAGAACCATACTGGGCTCCCATGTGTTCTAAAGATGGACTGTTTATTTTGTTTGAAGTGACACATTATTAAAGTTAGACAGTCTATGTTTGAAACGGTTTATTGATAAAGTTTCATTTACTTTCAGGGTTTTACGTGTATGAAAGGTACAACGTAAAGGTGCATAATGAACCGAAGGAACAGAAACAAATCACGCTCTGATCGTGGTAAACCAACATTTAAGGCCACAGCCAAAGCTAAGGCATTCTCGCCTAGGAAAACCAGATTATCAAAGAATGACAAAAAAAAACTTGTTGAGGCTGTTAAAGCAGAAGTTGCAGAAAGCTCAAAGTCAAAGCCTAAGGAAAAGAAACGGGGGAATGCAACTACTCAGAATACAATGAATTTGAGGTTAACAGAACATGGAGCTGGAATAACGGAGTATATCAGCAAACACGAAGGTTTTAGTGCAATTATCAAACAACGGTACTCAGATTTTCATGTTAATGAAATTGATTGTGATGGAAATGTTGTGACATTGACTACCTTAGAGGCACCAGAGGCTCCAGGTAAACTTTTCTGTTCTTGATTTTGCCGTAGTTTCTTGAAGTGCATGCAGTTTATAGTTGCATATGTATAAGCATGTGCTGCCCTGGCAGATGCGAAGTCAGTGTATTCCTTAATTAATTTTAGGAGTATAGTCTTGTAAAATTATAGATCGTTCTTTTTTATTGCACAGTGAAATTTTGAAAGCAGCAGGTAAGAAATGTTCTTAATTTTCTTTAACTAATATCTCTCTCTCTCTCTCTCTCTCTCTCTCTCTCTCTCTCTCTCTCTCTCTGTCTGTGTGTGTGTGTGTGTGTGTGTGTGTGTGTGTGTGTGTGTGTGTTGCTATTTATTTTTTTGGAATGCTTTTATAGCTACTGTAATTTAGTTTTTGGCTCAGATCTCTTTCCTTTTTGTGTTTTGGGTGTAGTCTTTAGTGTGAAGATTGTATTTTTGGGGGTTTTCCTTGTTTCTGATCTCATTGCTCTTCTTGCCATCTTGTTCATAGCTACTTATTTGGTTTGTTCCAATGTGGTAGAAATGTACTGAAAGTACAGCAGATATGAGCATGTTTTTGTTGTCTATGAATACTTTATTATATTCACTTGTTGCAAGCAAAGATAAAGTTGTTAAAATTATCTATGATACAAATTCAGCACTATAATTGTAATTATGCAGTTTTTTTCTTCAGCAAATGTGTCATTGAGTGTTCTGTGTGAGAAACAACTAATGATATTATGTTCAGATATTTTATTGAATAAGGACAGTAATATTTACCTTAACACATTGTGAATTATATCCATATAAACTGTAAGGGATGAAAATTGTAATTTGTTAATTGAATTTGTTGATCAAAGCTATTACAAATAAAGAATATTTTATAACCAATTGTGTTAATTTGGTTTATGACACACCAGAAATCCCCATGAGATTGCATGTAAAGTCCCTGCAAATGCAACTTGCCACTTTACTTTTAGAGAGAGGATCACATTAAATTTATAATAACTGTTTCTTCATTTCAAATATAGAAGTAAGGGGCATAATTATTTAGAAACACAACTTAGAAATGTTACAGCCCTTTTGTATGTGCTTCTGTATATAATCTGAAATGTCTCAAAAGTATTTTATGTTGGTTGTTCATTGTGAATACCATTTGTGGGTGAGGGGAGATAACAGAACTAGGGGTTTCAGATGGTATGTCTGAAAAACAAGTATTAACAGGAGGTAACTTTCCAAAGTGTCAGTATTTCTTTGTATAATTGCCATCGAGCTTCAAAGTGCAACAGCCCATTGACACATCAGTTTTCACGATAATTACATGAACCACTGTGTAGAAAAATAATCCCTGTGAATACTCCAAACTGAAGACTAAATGTTGTCAAAGGAATATTTCATCTCTCTAGGCTTCTGTGTAATTATTGGTAATAATCAGGAGGTGATTTGAATGGAGACTTACAAAAGAATAATTTTTTTTTCCTTTTCTGAGGACACCAGCTTGAGTTATCACTTCCAGGGTATAGCTAGTACCTTGAGCCTTGGACTGTCGGAAAAGATTAAAGTGTGCTGGATTCTTGCAGCTTGACAAATACATTTATGGTAATTTTTATGTTATTGGAAAATATTGGATTACAGACCATGGATATTTATTCTCCTTACATTGAACATAGAAGCTTATGATTACAGTGTGTAAAATTACACAGTGAAGTAAAAATAAGGTTTTCAATATGATGAAAAAGAATAAAAATCGACTCAACTGCTATGACATTTTCTTTGTTTATTAAAGTTGGAATTAAGTTGGTGTTTGTCTCTGTATATTTCAAGGCAAGAATGTAAATTTGTTTATAACTGATTAAAACTTTTATTTTTAGTCTTATGCAGATTTTGTTAGGATTAAATTAATTTGCTCATTCTTGTGATATATATATCGATTATTTTGACAAATTTTGCCACATTAGCTCCAGCTGTCCAGCAATATTCTTCCCCCTACCTCCCCCTTCCCCCCCCCCCCCCCCCCCAAGCTATCATTACTTTTTATACTGTCAGTTGTTTCCGAGGGAATGTAGTGTAACAGGTTTTTCATTTAGATGTTTTTTTAAGCTCTGGTGTGGTAAGTGCCATCCCTCTTTCAAGAGAAAAACTAGACAGCTTTTTTTAGTGGCCACTGCAAAATGTGTTATGACTGACAGAATGGTATTCATGTTGAAATTTGCAGTTGCATATCATTATTGGTACCTGATCTTGTCTGAATCTCAATATTCTTCTAAGTATTTTTTATTTTTATTTTATCATGTTGCTAATATACTATGCCATCTCCATTGTATGTGGTCAATACCTTCAGGGGAATAGGAAATGTAGTCTCTAAATGAATTTCATCTGCCATAGTGTGAAGATTACAAATTAATTTTTGGCTCTCTTTGGTTGTTTTACTTCGATATGGCATCTAGTGTTCCTGTGATTTGACATATTTGTACTTAGGATTAACATGGGCACTGATAACCTAGCTGTTGAATATCAATAACACACACACACACACACACACACACACACACACACACACACACACACACACAGAGCAGTGAACAACTTGGTAATTTTCTGCGTAACATACGAGTTGAAGTAGAGAGAGAGAGAAATAAATGTGACTTCATCTGATTATTGTCCTCATCAGTTGCTTGTGAAGACAGATAACATGGAGTGAAATGTGAAGAACTAAACATCATTTTGTTAATGGTTTACATAAATTTCTCAACCAATAAGGTGCAGAAAATATGTGTAAAATTTAGTAATTTTACATGCAGTTTTCTTTTCTTTTTAGGAATTTGTCGGAGTTGTTTGGTATGTAATACTTTGTATTTATTTTTCAACATCTTGTACTTGAAGTATTTCCATACTTCAATGTGCAAATCAATGGCTGACATATCTGACATTGTTTATTATCGCATAATTTGTAGTACTGTGTTTGAAATCTGTTTTCTTGAACGACTTAACTTGACTATTTGCATTTTGCTTAGTTGCTGCAGCAGCAGAGACAAAGGAAGACATAGATGATTATCTCAAAACAACACTTTCTGAAGAGCAATATAAAACATTAATGGAAATCGTTGACTCTAATGGTGAGGAAGTTGAAATTGAGGTAAGCTTACATTGTGACTTTTTTTAAAAGAAGGTTGCAGAAATTGTATCACCAATTTCACAGGCCAATGCTATTTTGTACAGGCTTTCTACAGTACAATATACATTTATGGAAAGTCTCTTGCTTGTTGTTGACTTCTACAAGAACAGTTAATAAACTCATGTGAAACATCCAATTTCAGTACAACTTGATCCTGTGTAATGGCTTCATGGCAAATGGTGATGAACTGAACTGTGATATTTGAAAGTATTGCCATGTCAGAAGTGTATTGCACTTGGTATAATTCATGAGTTAACTACATCCTTGTAAGCTTCTAATAGCTCACTGTCTGTTGTTAGTATGTCGCCAACTATTGTCACAGCAGCAATAATGCCATTCCAGTCAATTTGTATAATGAATATTAGTAGCAAGACCACCACTATCAGATGTCATGTTTTCATTTATATTTTATCATGGGAAAACTTGAGTGTGTCTGTTTGATAAGTCAATTGCCACTTCCTGTTTTAGGTTGGAGACTCTTGTTTGTATTTCCCTGCTCATCCCTAACTTACGTTGAAATTTATCGAACTTCTCTGTAATTACGTCTGTTGTTGACAGGCCACTGACATGAGCAAAGAAGACAGGCGCAAGTTGCACACTGCCATAGTGAAATGTGGAAAATCTCGTTTGATTAGCAACACTGTTGATAAGGATGGCAAAAAGTACATTGTTGTTAAGAGATCCAGTAAGGCAGGTATGTAAAGGAAGTATATATTCTTTTAGGCCAGTTTCAGAACCTACTTTTGTAAGGGTGTTTACAAGTTAACCAACATGTCTTTGTAGTTGCCCCTTGTATACCTATAATGTTGTACTGTGCTGGTCAGAGTGTTTTTTCAAAATAAATGCAACTGACTTTCAAATAATGAGTGATTCACCCTTTAAGGCAGCCATATATGTAACTGGATGCTTGACACACAGATACATGAAGCATTTTGTGCAAGTGTGCTTACACTGTCCCTGAGTAATTTTACACAAACTTTATGACTGTTGAAGCTGCTTGATGTTTGTTTTGATTTTTAGTCATGCAAGCTTGTGCAAGCATACCAAAGTACATAGGTTTAAGCATGCGTACCAACAATATGAGGCAGTCTTAATAGTGGCATTATTTCAAGCGACACGAAGTAGGTCAATCACAAATTGCCAAAAACGTTTGTTCACCTATATGAAAGCTAGCTAAGTTTCAACAGCATTAACCCTGACATAAGGCAAAAACAGATACTGAATATATCTTACTTTTAATAAGATACTAGACAAACGACCTTGTCATTGGCAAACATTATTTAGACGATAAATTCATCCAGAACCAACTGGAGGAGAGAGAAAGTCACTGATATTTATCAGTCCAGGACAGTAAGGATATGAAGTATACAAGTCAACTCTCAAGTATTATAGATGATTAGCTGTAATCAAGGCATAACAAAGACTGCTAACTTGTGTGGTTTTGACCAAAAGGCGTTATTCAAAAATACACTCCTGGAAATTGAAATAAGAACACCGTGAATTCATTGTCCCAGGAAGGGGAAACTTTATTGACACATTCCTGGGGTCAGATACATCACATGATCACACTGACAGAACCACATGCACATAGACACAGGCAACAGAGCATGCACAATGTCGGCACTAGTACAGTGTATATCCACCTTTCGCAGCAATGCAGGCTGCTATTCTCCCATGGAGACGATCGTAGAGATGTTGGATGTAGTCCTGTGGAACGGCTTGCAATGCCATTTCCACCTGGCGCCTCAGATGGACCAACGTTCGTCCTGGACGTGCAGACCGCGTGAGACGACGCTTCATCCAGTCCCAAACATGCTCAATGGGGGACAGATCCAGAGATCTTGCTGG